>NC_031788.1:10044297-10161791 GCF_001522545.3 Parus major
GGAAGCTCAGCCCTGCCCAAACCAAGGCCCGCGGTGGGGGCAATGCTTTTTCTGCTTAATGCAAAGGATGAATGATTCATTTGCTGACTGATAAATAATAGGAAGTGGGGAGGGGAGAAAAGGGGATGTAGCTTGGATGATGTGGCAGGAAACCCACTCCCCTCCCCCAAAAAACCCTATAATTAAGAACAATTAATTTAAAGAAAAGGAATGAGGACAGAGCACTCTGCTTCAGTAAGGTTTGATCAGAATGGTTGCCCCAGACAATTTATGTATTTAAGTATTTTTGGGATGCACAGTCACTGAGTGGAGCAAATGTCTGTGAGCTACAAGAGCAAAGGCAGGTAAAAGCTGAGGGGAAAAGTGCAGAAGAAAATGAAACTGTCGATTAGAAACATTTAAAAACAGGACAGAGATGTTCAAAGGGAACTTGTGGTGATGGCAAGATGTAAGAAAATTGGTGTCAAAGATGCACAGTTCACACAGCATCAACATTTTAACCACCACCTCTTAGTTTCCCCACTTCTTTCAAATGCTGCAATTCCTGCAAGTTGCAAATGTATAATGGTCCAGGAGAGTTGTGTTTGGGGAGGGTGGAGGTAAACTGAGCCAGGAGTTGTGGATGCTGGAGGTAAAAAATCCCAGCCATGCCAGCAATGTGCTTTTGGGGCTGTGGGAGTGGGGCTGGAGAGCAGGGTCTGTCCCAGTTCTTCTTCCAGTCAGCTTCACTGCTGCTTCCTGCCCTTACCCTAACCCCAACTCCTGCTGCTGGAGGAGCAGGCTGGTGGAGGCTTCCCAAGCCGCCTGGATCCAGGCAGGATCCTGTAGCACTGGGCCCTAAATCCCAGTTAATCTGTGTTGAGCTGTGCATCAGAGGGATTTCCCTCCCCTCATCCATCAGCAAGGGATGCACTGATGGAGAGAGATGGATGCAGGGCCAGGCTGTGGGGACAGCAGTGGGGTGACCCTCCTTCCATCCCATCCATCTCATCCATCCATCCATCTCATCCATCCATCCATCCATCCATCCATCCATCCATCCATCCATCCATTGCTGGCAGCAATTAGAGGATTCAGTCTGCCCCTTTTCCCATCTCCCTGGGTGCCCAAGTCACTGTAAAGCTCCAAGATGCTCCCAAAGCCACACTCTAATGTCACCCTGTGGCTCAGGGGCTGGCTTGGTGCTGGCTGCCAGCGCTGTCACGTCCCAGCCCTGGCTGCTGCCTGGATTCCAGGTCAAACCACCCCACGGGCAGCGCGGTGTCAGGGAATTGCTGCTTTCTAGGTCGTTAAGTCCTTTGCTCTTTATTTCTTTGCCTCCTCAACACCCCCAAGGTATGTTATAATCACCCCAAAATGCAGCCACTAATTGTTTGGTGTCCCCGTGGGGGAGGAAGAGCAGAGTCACGTTAAATCACAATAATCAAGAGCTTCTGTAACAAATGAACTCGAACCTACTTGACAGGAGGAAGCGGCGGCGCTGCCTCGCGCTCCGCAAAGGGCCGTGTTTAGTCGTAATCTTATTTGTAATCTAATCAATATGTTTACTGAAGGAGAGAATATCATCAAGTATTACTTTAAGACACTTAGGGGATGTGACACCGCTCACAACTCCAATGTAAACAGGTTTGTTGGCTGTGTTTGCTTGTAGGCAGAACGTGCTCTAGCGGGGCTGGCACAGGGGCTGTGGGGAGCAGGGGCACCCATCTGCTCAGGGAGTCAGGGATGGGCTGTGCCTGAGCCCCTCCTCAGCTCCCCACATCCCTGGCAGTGCCCAGGCCCTTCCCCAGGCTGGTGGGCAGGCAGTTCCCTCCAATCTTCTGTGGCTGATGGTGAGCCCTTCCCAGGTGTCCTGTCCTATGAGAGGTTTTTTAGTGTGTGAGCCTTCAGGAAAGTTTGGAGGTTTTATTAAAAACTTACCACATAACATCCATAACAAATATTTAGGCTCTAATGCAGCCAGTGGAGGAGTTCCCCCCTTACCCCAGGCAGTTAGAAGGTGCCTTTTACCCTGAAACATGAGGGTTATACCTATAAAAGTGCATATAATGCTTCCCTTATAAAATTTTTATCCTGTCTAATGTATCCCAAAGCTCTCTAAAAAGGAAAGCAGAAATTCTGGAGGTTTGGCTGCAGGTCTGGGGGAAGGAAAGGCTGTTTAGGTGAAGGCAGCCCCTTCTGACACTGAGTGGGGGGACACTGTGTCCCAAGAGGGCAGAAACATCATCCAAGACAGGCAGGACAGGACCAATCCCATGGGTCTTGGACAGATGTGCCAAGATCCTGAAGCATCTTTAGGGGTCCAGAGCCCCCACCTCACCAATGGAAAAACACATTACCTGTGAGTTAAACTGACAGGGAAGATGGTGGGAAAATAAAAATGAGAGGAAAAACAAAAACTGCCTGTTCAATTACTTAAGATTTATTTGAAAGCTTTGTCTGCAGAAAACACCCACCTTCCCCTTTATTTTTTAAAGAGTTGGGGTTAGGTTAAAGCTTAGGCTTAGGCTTGAGAGAGCTGAAGAGCCTAGAGCTCCAGGAACACTGGTGCTGGAAAAATGAGTAAATGTGGTGCTTCACAACGTGGTTTAGTGGGAAAGGTGGTGTTTGGTTGGACTTGATCAGCTTGGAGGTATTTTCCAAGCTCAATGATTCTGTGATTCCATGAATGCATCTGCTGCTGCTCTGTGTGGAGCTGGCACGGTGCTCCTGAGGTGGCTTTCTGTGGGATTTTCGTTATGTTTTTCTTGGAAGTGGTATGGTTTTTTTGAATAACATAAAGAGTGATTTAAAATAGAGCCCACTCATCACAGATGACAGGGTAGCTACAAAATCCAGTGTTTCAGGAGAGAAATGCCAACACAACAGCCCGAAGGCACTTGGAAAAGCTCATGGATAAAGGGTGGGTGGCTGTGCTGGGGCTGGGAAGCTGCTTCCCCCTGCCAGGGAACGGGGGCAGAGGGGTGGGGATGGCATTTCTGGCACAGTGAGGTGAGTCCAGGTGTCTCTGGCAGCACGGGGTGGGCGTGTGGGATGTGGGCTGGGAGCAGAGGAGAAGCAGGGGCGGGAGATTTTCCACCAAAGCCTTGTAGGGATGCTCCAGGGCCGATGCCCCAGCCAGGGCACCCCCTGCCAGCTGCCATCTCTCCACAAAAGTAGAGTAAATGCTTTGGCAGCTCATTCCCCTGCACATTTGGCAGCTGCTGCTGCCTGAGCCATCGGGTGCAAGCCTGGGGGTGCTGGTCCCTTGATTTAAGGGATACTGGAGGGGAAAACGCAGCAGAGACCTGTTGTGTCAGGGATGCTTTACCAGGGGACCTGCCAGGGGCAGGTGGCTCGTTCCCCCATTCTGGCCATGTTCCACTCCCTTCAAACTGAGTCTGCCACTGGAATGGGGCTCTCCAACCCTGAGGAATCCGTGAGGAGCCGCTGGCATCTGAGGCAGAGCTCAGAGCTTGTCTTCCTCCTGCCTGCAAGCAGGGAGCAGTGTCCCCACGCTGGTTTCTCTGCAAGCCTTTGCCTGGTGTGTGGTGGTGACACTTCCCCATCAGAAACGCTGTCCCTGGATGCTCTGGCCACTGTCCCTCTGTCCCTGCCCATCCTCTCAGCACGGATGCTCTGCTGCTCCCACAGCCAAGGGCTGAGAGGAATCCCCCCGGGTCCAGAGAGTTCTCCTGGGCAGAGAGAAGGCTTTGCTTTCATTCTGTTATTATCAGATAGACTGAGTCACACCAAGATAAATCCTGCAGATATTACAGCCTGTTCGTGCCTGAAAAAAAGATGCATGTGGATGTTAACATTGCCAGTTGTCACCATGCTATGAGGGATGTTGTGGGAATAGAAATGGAGAAAATATAATGGATATTTGAGATTTGCAGCCTTAATAGCTTTACAGCACATCTAATTATTATATATCTATCACATCAATATACTGCAGCACTCGTGGTATTTTTATTTAGCTCCATCTGGTGTATGATAACACGCTTCTGGGACCAAACAGGCATGAATTGGAAAGGAATTTAATACATAGTTCTGCAGAGAAGTCCCTTAAAACACATCCCAAACCAAGCATGTGCCATGTAAAACCAATACTGCAGTTTGGACAGAGAAAGCACCTCTGGGTGAAAAGGAGGGGTGTGAGCAATTAAAAGTACACCCAGGCAGACACTGCTCCAGGTTTCTTGCCTGTAGTCTGCAAATCTGATGTTGATGCTGTATTTGCCCATCTCCCAGCATTTAGTACTCGTGGGAACAGAGGTGTGGGATGATTCCAGGTTTTCTTTAGCTTTGAGAGAGATACAGGGGTGAAAATGAGGCACAGGAACGCTGGAGACTGAGAGATGAGAGGGGAAGGGGCCAGTAAAACACCCTGTGGATGTGGGAACGGTGGGAATGAGAAATGCAGAGCCCTGCTCACTGAGGGCTTCTTCCCCAAGACATTCTGACTTCCTCAGCTGTGTGGAAATCACTTAATGGCAAAACCAACAAAATGAATTCCCTGCTTGCTTTCCCCTCAGTTCCCAGCAGTGGCAGTGGATGTGCCAGACACTGTGGCCCCATTAACTGCAGATGGAATAACTGAGGGACACATTTTAAGAGGAAGGAAAGGGGCTTTGTGAGGGGAAAAATCCATTCCCCAGATGTGAAGAAGATGATGCATATGCTGCCAGCATGCCTTGCTGGGGAAAGCACCTGCAAACCCCTGGGATACACCAGTGCCAAAATCCTCCTCCCTCCTGCTCTTGCAGATATTCACCTTTGCTCTCCCAGATGAGCCCTAGAAAATGTAATTGCATTGAACAACTCCAGTGATGAACTCCAGGTCTGCAGACAATCGGTTTATAGCCAGGCTGGCCATGAGCAGGTGTTAAAACCTGGCTCCACCTGGCCCCAGGTGCCCTGGGGGTGTGCTGGCACCATGCACTTGACCCCCCCAGCTTTGGGGCTGCTGGAGAGGAAGCACTGAGGAAATGGGGGCTGTGCCCTGGAGGGACCACGGGAGGCTTCCAGGGGCTGCTGGGGACAAGGTGAAAGATGGAAATGATACAGGCAGGTGAGTGATGACCTCCCCACTTTGTCATCTGTGAGTTCAAGAGGAATTTTCCAGGGAAATCTCCCTCTGCCTCACTAGCAGAGCATCAAAGACCCCAGCTTTGAGGTTGGCAAGGACAATCACAAACTTGTGTGTAGAACTGACCTGTAGCTCCATGCAGCTGGTCCTGCACTGGAGGCAGAGATGTGCCTGACTAACCTGTCCCACAGCAGAGGGAGGACAGGGGAGCTGTGCTGCATTTACTGCTGGATTGCTGTTAATCACATGTTTCCCTCCAAACAAGAATTGCCAACTTGGTACTTAGAGATCAAGGCATTTTATTTATCATTTCCAGGCAGGCACCATTTCCTATTAAGGTTTTCCACACTTTACAGCCTAATTAAGGTCATCTGACCAGCAGAGCGCTGCTGTGTGTGCTTTAAACTACTGTACCTAATTATTTCTTTTAAAGCTTACATGGAGTAGCCTGTGTCTGACCAGCAGGTCCCTGCTGCAGGCTGGAGGCTTAGCACTGGCTCCCTCCTGCTCCTGGGCAGGAGTCAGCACATGTGGGGACATTGCACATGGTCTCTGATGCTTATTCTTTTTGTTTGTTTAAGTAATTTTTTTTGTTTAAGACTTGGGAGCTCAAAATAAGCCGTGAAAACTGCTTGGCATTGACCCAGACTTCCAGCATGAGCAGCACCAGAGCCTCTTGCCATGGTGTGACCTCTGAGCAGTGGGAAAGTCCCACCTGAGCCCAGTGCAGACACACCTGAGCTCTGGTGCATCTCCTGCAGTTCCCTTCGGTGTCATCCCCATGCTCTCAGCACTGGTATCATTGAGCTTGGCTCGATGTCACATCTGATTTCACTGCAAATAGCCTCAAAATTCTTTGAAAGGCACAGCTTCCCCTAAACAGATTGTGGGACCTGCACCTTCCTCCCTGCTACCTTTAAATCAAACTTCTCTGAATATATTACACTGCAGAGCCATATGTTCAGTGCCACTTCCCTCGGCATGTCATGTAATTCATTGCCTATAGGCTCCCCAAGATATATGGACGTTGCCAAAAGTAGGAAATGCTGGACCAACCCTCCTTCCCCTTCAGGAAAAACGTGCTTTCAGCTGGCTGGGGGAGAGGGCAGCTGGGAGTGGGCTTGAGGAGTGACTACACAGGAGAAAATCCCTCAAACTTTGCTCTGCAGACCCCATCCTGTGAATGCTGTGAGGACAACCCTTCAGCCCTGAACCACTCAGGATTTTTCATGGCTCTCAGTCTGCATTTCTGTGTAACACTCTGCTGGATAGAGAAATTGGAGAGTGTTGAGCAAAAGGCATCAAGAGCATCAATACATTTTTGCTGCCATGGGGGGGGACAAATGTGCATCATTTACATCTGAAGAGAATGGGATCTGCTAAAGCACTGGCAGGTTTCATCTTCATCAATATGAACAGACTCCATGGGCCCATCAGTTCCCTGTCCCCAAGGTGCATCCTGCTCTTCTCCTGGTGTCCCCACCCTGGGATGGGCACAGAACAGCTTGGGTTGGAAGGAGCTTTAGAGGTGAGGCTCTCCTGGCTTCTGTTTCACAGCCTCCTTTACCCCACCTCGGTTTCTGCACCTTTGGCTGGGGCTGCCAGTCCATTTGGGGATGCTCAGGGTGTGAGGAGGTGCCAGAGCCCAGAATGGCCCTGGGAGCTGCCTGGCTCTGTGCTCAGCCCCAGCTCCAGCGCTGGCAGGGCACTGCCAGGCCCTGCTGATCGGGCACTGCCAAGTGCAATTACAGCTCTGGAATGCACTTTCCTGTGAATCCCTTCCAGACCAGCTAATATATGCTCTGATATTGGCACTGCTCTCGCTAATATTCCTGCCAGCAAATTCTCTGCTCTGCTTGAATATTCATGGGAAGCGAATGTGAGGAGAGGAACAGCCTAAATGAGGTGAGTACGTTTAAAAATTCAGCTTCCGAATTCAGTGGCTATTTCTTGCAGTACTCACCCAAGCGTTAGCTCCCACACTATTAATTTCAGTCTGTGTTTCAGACTTCTGAGCAAATTTTCTGTGTTTTCCCCTCACTGGATCTGCAAACTCTTCCCTCCCCTGAGATCAGTAGCTTTGTAGAGAAACAGCAACTCTCCTTGATGAACTTTGCAGTCAAAGGATTTGTTTTCCCTGACTTTTATTTAAATTATTCTGCCTTCACCTCCCTGTGCATGGTTCAGAGCCTATGGTGGCTCTGTGCTGGGATTGAAATGATTCTTGCATAGGCAAACTCTCATTTGGACTTGTCAAAGGAGTTCGGTGTGTTTGTAATTACGTGCCTCTCACACCTTCTTTAACCTCGCTTACAAGGAGTCGAAGCGATAGAAAAGCCTGCAAGAGGCAGAAAAGGCTCATTTGCACCTTGAAATGCCAATGTTTTGGGAGATCAATGCTGTCTGTATGGAACAAAACTATAAGCAACTTTCAAGTGCTCTGTTTAATGCAGTGTCTCCTTTGCATATTGGATTCGTGTCTGATTATATGGTGAGTGAGGTGTGAGATAATGGGAGAGCAGGCTCTGAAGCATTAACTCCTTCACACAGCTCGGCTCTGCTTTCTTGTGCCTCCTCTGGCTATGATCACACCCGGCCGGATGATGGAGAGGAGCGCTACTGTTACAAAGCTGAGCGGAGGAAGTGTAGAGTGTATCGGAATTAGGGTAATTAGTGTTTGCATTAGGCTGCTTCTCAGCCATCCATGGCAGGGAGGGAGGAAGGGCTGCTCTCCTCTTCCTCTGGGGAGGTGACACCAAGGTGGGATCACCGCCTGACCCTGTCTTGCTCTGCAGCTGCTCTGAGCCATCCCACATCCCTGTCCCTGCAATCGCAGCAATTCCAGCTTTTCCCGGCTGTCACTCTGCTCACAGCACTGCCGGGGTCGGCAGAACCAGGTACCTTGGTAATCGTCCGTGGGCAACTCCTGAAAAGCTGTGAAATTTCCAATTAGCCCGGAAAAAAATGTAGATAGGCGTGCAATTCTCAGTCCAAATTAAATCAAGCGTCCAAGCATGCTCTTCCCTCACTGCTGTGCTTCATCCAGCACCACCATCTCCCCTCTGCATCCTTCAGCACAGCACATTTTTCTTTTTAATTGGTGGCAGACTTTATCCTTGGAGTTTAAACTTTGCCAGCGGATGGAAGGAAGGGGCTGTCTTCTTTATTTGATTTAAAGAAAGGCTTTGCTGCTGTGAGGATCTAATGCATAAGCTTTTTGGGGGTTTCATATGCACTCCCATGGCTCTGTGAGATTGGCTTTGGTCTGGTGCAGCAGAGGAAAGCAGGGAGCTTAGTTTGAGATACAGGGAGGGAACCTGGCTCGTTTGGGAAGCTGTGCCTTAGGGTTTACATTAGAAACATGTTGACACTGCTGAACATGGAAAACCAAGGGAATACTAATGGTCCATTTATTAAATTTCTCAAAGTCCATTTAGAATCCTACAGAGACTTTGAGTAAATTAGAGTTCAGGAGGCAAACAGGTGCTGTTGAATATGCAACAGTGAATTTGTGTGTCCAGCCTGCTCCAGTGAGGGACATCCTCCACTGACAGGTGCCACCAGGAGGGGCAGATCCCGGTGCTCCTGTGCCACCAACAGCTCCCAAAGTCCAGAAGACGCTGGGCATGACACAAAATGGAAAACCTGTTACAAAAATAAAGAAATGATGCATCAGGCCATGGCTTTGTTTTAGGTGCTTGGAGGTGGAATTTATAGAGGGGGACACTGGAATTGTTTTCACTCAGAGCAGAGTCATCCTGTCCTTCCCACCTGGACTGTCCTTTCCCAGGGCTTCCTGATGCTTCCACCTTTCAACATTTAGCAAGCAAAATTCAACACAGACCCTTTTTTGTTTACTTCTGTCCCCATATAAAACTGAAAAATGTCCAGATCACGGGGAAGGCCAGGGAGCCTGTTCCACACCAGCTCAGTTGCTTTCCCAGTTGCTTTTCCAAAGAAATACCAATCAATTATTTTTCTGTCTATGAAGCAATTGCTCCTAATTGCTGCCTCCATTGTGTGCTTTCTGTTTTGGAGCATGTTTAATGGGAGATTTGTGCTCGTCTTGAAAGGATGCTGGCTTTAATGATCAGGGAGAGTGTCAGTGAGCTGGAAGTTCACAGAGCAGTGCCCTTATTTCTGATTTCCAGTGTGAACTCCCTTCTGCAGCTCCTGCAGTTTAATACCAACAGGAACCCAGAGCTGGGCAGAGAGCTTTCAGAGTGGGTGGTGGTTCAGTTGTACCAGGGCAGGTGGGAGGTCAGGCAGACACAGAAATCAGGGACTCATAGAATTATTAGGGCTGGGAAAGACCCCCAACATCTGAATGGACACCACCAGGCCCCCCAAACCATCCATGAAGTGAATGTCTGCAGCAAGGACTGGGCAAGAGCTGGACTCCATCCCTGTGGATCCTTCCAACTCAGCTGATTCCACGATTCCCTGAGCCCTTCACCACAAACATAAGACATCAATAACTCCTCCACTTGCTGCAGAGGCTTGACTTTGCTTCAGCATTTATGTAACAGCAGGAGAAACCCAAATCCTCTGAGAATGTGTCCTGTGCCTAAAAACGTTCATTTTGAGCCATGTGGGAGCAAGATCAGTGTGTCCCAAGGAGTTCTTTGGCAATGAGCACAGGTGTCCTGGTGGATAGCCAGCAGGGATGGCTGTGGCTCATGGCTGTAGCAGGATTCTGATGGATGCCACTGTGGGCTCCACAGGCAACACAGAACAGGTGAAGTGGGATCAGCTGGGGACCCTGGAGGCAAAGCCTTGTGGTGGAGGCACAGGGCTCCTCAGCTCAGGGCTGAGCTTTGTGCTGCAGAAAGCTGGGGGAGAGCTCACCTTTATGACCCACTGCTCCTTCCAGCTGTGGGTCTCATTTGGTGGGGTGGGTTTGGACATGGAGCTTTGACTGGTGATGCCTGTGGTGGGACAGTGAGAGGCTGGGGAGGGCTGGAGGAAGGGACTGGTGCTCTTATCCATGTGCCAAAGGAACACTCGTGCAGCCTCACTCCCTGGTTTTGTTGTGTGACTCCAGGGAAATGGGAATGATTGTCTGTGATTAGATGGGTTTGGGAGGAGAGCTTTGATCCTGCCAGCAGAGATGGGAGAATGATGGAAAGAGAAATGAGTGCAAAGAAAGGAGAGGGGAGGAGGGAAACACCATCAAGATGGTCCTGACAGATGGGGAGGAGGTGAGGGATGTGGCAGGAGATGTTTCCCAATGCTGCTCAAATAGGCAGGGGGAGGACAGGAGCTCAGCCTCTTTCTTGGGAAGAGCTTTCTCTTAAACCTAAGCTGTGATTTCCATTGGTACTGTCAGATCAGCCCTGGAACCTTGGCAGGAAGGGCAGTTTGACACCAATTCCTGCAGTCCTGTCTCTCCCTGCTCTGGCAGCAGCCCGGGGAGTGCACTTTGGAAACAGATGTGTTTGACTCAGACGTGATACAGAGCAGGGTTAGGCTGTGCACTGAGCCTGGTGCTGCTCTGGCTGTTTTAGGGGGAACCAAGACCCTGGACAAGCTGGATGCAATGGCCTCAGTGAGCAGTGCACTGCCAAATCCCTGTTTGTGAGGCAGCACTCAGGATGTGGGGACACAACAGGCAGTGGGCAATGCTCCTTCTCAGAGCTGCTCACCTTGAGCTTTATCAAATCATCCCAAAAAGCAGTGTCAAGTAGCTCTAGGTGTGCAATTCCCCCAGGAACTGAAGGAAAACAGAGCCAGTGCAAGGCAATATCAGCCCTCCCTCTTGCCCTTCCTCTCTTTGCTGGGGAGTGCCGTGTGTGGGGTCTCAACTGCACCTTCCTCCAGCACCAAGCCCGGGGTTATCCTGCACCTGCCACCACCCCACCTCCCTCTTGGCCTCCCCATCCACAGCAGATCCCAGAGGATGAAGAAAAACTAGTCTGGATCAGATCTTTTTGCAAGCACAGCCCTGACACCCCCACACTTTAATGCAGCGCTTCCTGTTCTCTGTTGGAGGTTCTGTAGTGGAGGCTTCTAAAAAAAGGAGAATATCTGGAATTATTTACAGTTAAAAAGATTGGGTTTGACACATTTATGGCTGAGACAGTAAATATGACTTATGGCAAATCAATTCACTGCATTTGACTGTGACATGGGTGCTGCCAGGGATTTGGTTGGGGATTGATGGGATTATTTGCCAGAGGGTTGGGAGATGCCCTTGGCATCACGGCTGCCTGGGGTCCAGGCTGGGAAATCGGGGTTCTTGCAGCATGCTGAGAGCTCAGCACATCCTGGCCCACCCTGCCATGCCTTTCCTGCTCTTCCCAAGCCCTGGGAATCACCACCTGGGGCTGTGATGAGGCCGATGCTGTCTCTCTGTGCTGAGCTGGCATTTTCACAGCTTCGCCAAACTTTTGGGTTTATTTTCCATCCCTCCCCCTTTTCCTCAGAGTCCACTTGGATGTCTGAAAACAGAGATGTTGAAAACTGAATTTATGCTACAAGGAGAAGCAGTAGAGATAAGGGGGGGTTGTGTGTGTGAGGGGGGGGAGCTCGAAAGGCAGCTTTTTAATTTTTTTAAAACTTTTTCGCTGATGGCAAGTGGTAAGCATGTTTTATTTATGTATTCTGAGATCTGCCAACGTTATGTTTTTCTCCTGACTGATGCCTTGGCTGCAATGACAGCTTACACCGAGCTGGCTGTGCATGAGCCTTATTTACCCTCCACAGATGCCTCCCTGAGACTGACAGTGAATTATTCTGCACCTTGAACTGCTCCTCACTTAATGCAGCACCAATTTGGCTCCTTTGTTAAAAAGTTTTGGTTTGTTTTGTTGTTGTTTTTTTTCCAAATGTGCAGATTATTTTTTCAATGAAAAGGAGGCTTTTTCAAGATGGTGAAAATGAGGCAATTTATGAAATTTGAGTGAACTCTGCCTTGCACCTGCCTTGCTGTTCCCTGGCTATGGTGGGGTGGTGCCTGTGTTGGGTGGGAGCTAAAGGATGGTGATTCCTTCCTCCCTGCTCTTGCTGCTGGAGGAGTGATGGGTGTTGCCTGTGACAGCTGCCATGTGCATTCCCAGTGCCTGCCCTCCTTTCCTTTTCTTTTCCTGCTTGAAAACTCATCTGTCTCCAAAATTCTTGTCCAAAACACTCCAAAATTTGTCTCCAGAACACTTTCTGGGGCAGCCAAAACCAGACCCGGGCAAAGATCGATGTTGAATCAGAGAGAAATTGGAGGATGCTCGCTGCAGGCTGCCAGGCTCTGTAGGGGATGCTCACCCTGTGTGTCCACGAGCACATGTGGGTGTTGAGGAGAAACTTCCACCACCAGGAAAGTTCCTGCTGAGGAGGTTCTGCTGGTCCCAGGCAGCTCCCCCTGACCGAGCACGGCTTCAGCCCTGCCTCAATCCCAGCTGGGGAACTCCTTTGGCAAAATCATCTCTAAAAACCCTTTTAGCAGCGTGTGGTATGGAAGGCATCCAGGATTGTGGTTTTCCAAGGTAACAGCTGAAGGAAAGAAAAAAGAAAAATAAAAAGTAAGACTGAGCTTTTGTTAAGTAATTAAAGAATTCCGGGTTGCTGGAAAGCCTCAGGGCTGTGCTTGTGTGGCTGATCAGAGGCTTTGTTTGCACAAGGCTGGTAAACAATTTGCAGTTCTTGGCAATAACCTGAATTATGTCCTACCATTACAAAAAAAAAAAAAAAAAAAAAAAGGAAGAAGAAGTTGAAAATGCTGGGTTTATATCATTATTTCAGGAGAGGAATGAGGGAGGGACTTCTGATGGGCTGGCACTCAATGAGGTCTGTGCAGAGATGGCCTCACTTCTCCAGCTCCATCCATGGGGTGCTTTTGGGTAAATAAATAAAGTTCAGCAAGAGCAGGGAGCCCAGGATTGCTCAGCACAGGAGCTCCTTCCCTCAGACTGGGTTTAGCCACTGATTTAGGCACTGCACAAAGCATTAATCTGCTCCCAGTGTAGCCTCAGTGCTCACAGCCAGGAGATTTGCACATGAAATCTCTGCTCCTGGAGCCTCCACACCCACATCTTTAATTAAACACTGCCCCACATTTCTGCTGTATAGGATAAGTGAATATATGCAACTGCAATGCACAGGAGAGAATTTTGTAATGATTTTGCATTAAATGAGGAGGAAGTTTGCTCTGTGGGTTCTCCTGAGCGACAGCTACACTTGGTTGGAAAAATATATAAATAAAATCAGGATGCAATTTCCCATCTGGGGTGAGCTGCCAAGACACCTCCACTGGCACGTGGGGAGAGCAGGAGGCCACAGCCCTGCTCCCATCTGCTGCTGCCAGGGCCAGGGTCAGCCCACACCCTGTGCTCAGCTTTGGGTTAGGGCTCGCTCAGGGCAAGGGGAAATGGGAAAATTGGAATAAAAGCAAGAAGCACATGTAAAATAATCCCCTCTGAGGGTGAGGTTTGCAGGGGAGGATAGGGGAACACATCCCCCTGAGCTGGGGATGCCTGTTGGTGTTCTGTGCTGCCCCATGTCCCTGTACCCCATCAAGCAGTCACCACAGGGTGCCCACCAGTGCCTGGCCTGCCTGCCATGAGGTTCCTGCCTTAGGGATGGGATGGCAGGCAGGGAGACACTCACTGCATCTCTTCCAGTCCTGAAAATACATTGAGAAACCTCCTTGGACCCCTCCTAGGAGGAGATGCTGTTAGGAGAGTCTAATTTTTAAATACTGTTGACTCTGCCCAGCCTTGGGTCAAGTGGGGTTTGATAGCATGGTAAAGGACACATTCTCTGTGGCCTTTGTGAAGCCACAGGAGATATTGCTTTTATTAACCACAGCCTCTGAGACTGGGAAAAAGCTTCTAGAACAGGCACCCTTCCTGGTTGTGCTGCGGGAAAGATCATCTGAATTAACATGAGCTCCTTGGCTATTAAACGGAAATTTTAAATGGGAAGAAAATTCTGCAGTGACTGCTAAATTGTGTGTCAGCAGAAAGGGGAAAAAGCAACGTGTGTCATTCCTATTATCATCTTGAAATCCATCTTCCCTCTACATGCCATGACGGTGGATAATCCCCGCTACGACGCCTGCATCGCTAATATTTGCAGAGGCAGAACTCCTGCTTTGGAAGAGTTTTGCTCAGCATATCTCATCCCCCACCTTGAAGACATGGCCTGAGATGATGGGAAACGCTGAACATGCTGTTCCTGGGGGTTGGGTTTTGCCACTGGTGACAGCAAAGTGGCCTCTGAAGTCCAAGGAATCAAGAGAATATTGGAATGCCAAATGCTGGTGTGTCCCTCGTGCTGTGCCTGGCTGTGGTTAGCCCTGCTGGCAAGGACAAGGTTCCTTTCAAACCAGGAAAATATGCCAAGTGTGAGGGCAAAATGGCCAGTGTGTGTACCCAGGGCTGCAGGAGCACATCTTCAAAAGGAAGGAGAGAATCTGTGCTGCTTCTTTATTGCCTGTGGAAAAGCAAGGAGATCAGACAGGAATGCCAGGGCATGATCAATTTTGCAACACCTGCACTTTTTTAACCCCTTGTTTGCATGGGATGTGATCAGGTGTTTTGCTGTGGTGGGTTTAGATGTGAATGAAGGTGGTGAAGGGGTCTCTGCTGCTGAGATGGGGCTGCATCTCCTGCAGCTTCTCCCTGGGGATGGGGACTTGGGGCTGTTGGTGACACAGCCCAGATCCAGCTCCCCGCCCTGTGGGCTTTGTCATGGTCATTGCCCAAGTGGCACAGGGTGGGTAGGCTCATGCTGGTGGGAAATGAGGGCAGGACACCCCAAATGAGTGATAGTGCACAGTTTGTCAGCCTTGGGTATCAGCCATGGCCTGTCACAAGTCTGCTCTCTGGAAAATATCCCGGTGGGTTGAGGGAAGTGATGGCTGTGATCTTGGTCACGGCTTTGGTTTTCCAAGCCAGGCTTTGGTGTTTTCGTGGTGAAAGTGGGCTGTGTGTGCCAGGTACCACTCAATGGGTTTTGGACACTGCACTGCTGTCCCCAGAACAAGTCATGGGCTGTGGGAGAGGAACTGGGGTGGGTTTGTTTGCAGTTGAGGAGCCAAGACATGGGAATGAGGTGAATGTGGAGAACCAGACATTGTGTGCGCACATCTTTGCATATGGCATGGAAAAGATCCAGACCAACTCCCTCCTTAAAAAAAAAAGCTTCAGCTCTTTTTAAATAATAGTAATAAATAAATAAATAATTAAACAAATTAATTATTATTATTATTAATAATAAAAATAACAACAACAAATAATTTAAAAATAAATCTGCCCCTCCAGCTCCCCATTCCACTTTGTCTGAGAGGGAGAGGAGTGTGGGGATGCCCAGGAGGAGAAAAGCAAAGTGAATGTCATCCAGAGTGAAAAAACCCAAGCTAATGATGTAGGCATTTGTGCAGAGGTTAAAAATGAAGCAATAAAACCTTTGCACAAACTTCCAAATGCTTCAGCAGCCACACGCTGCAGCTCAAAGTGGGGAATAAATAAGGGAAGGTGCAGGCAGGCAGAGGGAGGCTGATAGAGCCATCACTCCTCAGTGGCAGCCTGAGAAACACGTCCCCATGGTGTCCCCATAACCACTGAGGGGAAGGAGGCTTGGGGTGTCCTGATTTAATGCCTCCTGATGGGTTTGGGTCATCCTGTGGGGAGCAGAAGGGATGACACAGGAGCTGAATTTGCCAGGTCTCTTGGGCTCACAGCCTGGCCAGCAGGGCAGCCTGCAGGGAGGGTTTTTGTTCTCCAGCAAGGGCAAATTAAAACCTGTGTGTGGGATGGAGAACCTACTGACCACCCTTCCAGAAATCTGTGGGAGGGAGGGACATGGGGGATCTTTCAGCCCTGCCTTTGGTTTGGCTGTGTCTGGAATGAGGCTGCTGTGGCCAAGAGCTAAAGCCCAGTTAAAGTCCAGCATTTCAGTGGTCCACAGCATCTCTGTGCCATGGGCTCCCCCACAAAAGTGTTATCCACAGGGCAAGGAGAGCAAGGAGCAGCTCCTGGGGGGACAGGGACAATGCCACTTCCTATCTCCCAGGGCTCTCATGCTGTTTGCACTGACAACAGGCTTTTCTTAGCCTGTCTCTGATTAATCCTGCTAAAGGCACAGCTAATTCATCATGAATTTTCAAAGGCAGACACTCCTAAGTGGGTGCAGCCTCCCACCCTGCTGGAATTTCTGATGGTGAACCAACAGCCACAGTCATTGTGCTACAGCAGCACAAGGCTGCCTGGAGAAGGTGGAAAAAAAGGGATTTTATCCAAATGAGCTTCAGTTCAGAGCCAAGGGGGGGTCTCACTGGTCCCTGGGGAAAGCTCCTCCTGGCAATACAGCCAGGAGCCCTGGTCATCCTGCCCTCAGTGTACTGGGGCTTCTGATTATGAGCCACATCCAGCACTGCTTGGAACCTTTGCTTTATAAGTGAATGTGGGAAAGGAATGTGAGTGTGTTGCAGCTTCCCAGGAAGCTACTCTGCAGCCTCTGCAGATGAACTCACTGTCTCCTTAGCTTAAGGCCTGGGTAAAGAACTAATTATTTGGACCTAAGCTTAAATCTGTATCCACAAAGATGGATTTGTGACTCTTGCCAGCTTCCCCTAGAGGATTGCAACCTCATTTTGTTCCTCGTGAACTTCTGCTGAGGTGTAAAATAACAACAATCTTGAGAGCTAAAATCGCTGAAGGATGGATTAAATTATAATGCAATCAGTCCAAAAGACCTTCTGTGTGCAAGGAGCAGCATTAGGCTGTCCCAGAGCAGGCAGCCTGTCAGGATTACCCAGCCCGCTCCGGCCGCTTTGTCTCCAGCAGGAAACTGCATTTCCTGGGCATTTTCTGTTATCATCTGCTGAATGCTCCTCGGGAGCCTTGGCATCACCCTGCCCAGGGCAGGACTCACCCTGAGAACAGCTCCATAAACCCACGACAAAAAAGGACAGATGGCAATGAATATTTTGAGGTCTGCAGCATATTCCTGGGGAAGGATTGCTTCCGACCTGCCATCTCTGTGCAGACTTTAAATCACAACTTGAGCAGCAAGCCCGGTCTGGGGTCTGTTAATATGTGTTTGGAGAGGATTTAGCATAGCAGGGCTCCAATCCCCACTGAGATTTTTGAGAATAAGCTCCTATAAATAACTCAGATGGAGCCCATGGGATGATTTTCAGACATTTGAAATACCCTGGGCCATGGCCTGGCAGCCCCAGCAGATCTTGGAGCAGCTGGGGAAGCAGGAGCTGCCTGGCTGGGACTGACCCTGCTGGGTCCTGCCCTGCTCCCCATCCTGCTGAGGGATGACACGCTCCTCCAGATGCACCATGTCTCACTGGCAGGAGGAACAGGGCTCATTTTGGGACTCCAGGCACCTGGTGGGATGCTGGACAGTGACCTCATAGCAAACAAGGCACCCCAAAAGAGCCAGTGCAATAGATGTGGAGTTCCCCATGGTTCCTTGTAGCTGGCTACAAGGCCCCTTGGAGGCTCTGTCCCTCTTCAGGGCAGGTATAAGATCTCTTTTCCTGCCTGAACAAAGGTAACAAGAGATGCAGGGGCTTAATTATCTTTCTGTCTTTGATTTAGTTTCTCTTTGTAGGTGAGTTTAACTGTTTCTGTGGAGCAGGGGAGGGGGGAGGCAGGCAGAACACAGCTGCTTTTGCTTAAGAAACCCTGCTAAAAAGACATCTCCTTTCTGGAGGTAAGCCAGTGTTGCCCTCTGCTCCATGCTCAGCTGCTGGGAGCCTCTGTGTTGCTGGGCCCAGTAGGATGCTTTGAGAGAAGTGGTCCCTGAGGACCCTGCCCTGATAACCCCTGCTGAAGGTAGGCTCAGCCTTGACTTCACCCTTTGCCTGTTCACCTAAGCTGTTCTTAGGCAATGAAATGTGGAGTTTCTCTTAAAAGAAACCCTCTTCTGCTTGGGCTGAAGTCTATGGGCTGACTGCAATCTCTGCCTAGAAGGAGGGAGCCTGAATGGTGGGGACAGAGCTTCCATTTGCAGAGGGGTAGCACAGCCAGGGGACTCCCAATGGCTGGACACCATTTCCAGTTTGGCTGCAGCCTCACTTCTTGTTTCTTTGATAAGTCTGGATGAAAATATTTTGATTCCTTTTTGTTCATTTGTTTCTTTTTTAGGGCTATTTTGTGTTACTCTTTTTTTTTTTTTTCTCTTTTTGTGAAGAGGTTTTTGTTTTGTGCTGAAATAGATTTCTTTGTAAAATGTCAAGTTGAGCAGGTCCACCCCCTGCACATACAGCGCCACCAGGGTCCTTCTGCAGCTGCAGAAGTTTAATAACAAATGGGAGAGACAAGCATGAACAGAAGCAGAACAAATGGAAAAGTAAGATGCTCAGTGAAAAATTTAGAGGAGCATTTTAAGCAAGGAAAAAGTTGTTCCTTTTCTATTTATTATACACCATGGAAGCGAGGCACTGCCTGCTTGCAGGGGGCTGGGTACCTGCAGCAAAGCCCTGCTCTCCATTTGCATGTTTCCTTGCATTAAGGACAGGAAGATGATAAAATGCTTTTCATCAGAGGCACTTAAATAGCAGCATTCTCCTGTACAAACATGCTTTCCTGCCCTGATGTACTCAGGAGTGTGTCTTAGCCAGGGCCTGGGGGCTGTGTAGAGCCCATGGCTGTGGTGGCATCCCGCACTGGGGCAGGAGATAATGAGAATTTCTTGTCAGACTTGTCCCAGGTCCCCTGAGCCAGCACGGCCGTGGCACTGCAGCGATGTTTGGTTGTTCTGGGATGGATATTTGCTCTTGGCTTCATGCCTTTTACAAGAGCACAAATGTAATGTCAAAAGAAACCACTTTGGTAATGTACTTAGAAGTTAAATATTTTATACAGTACTATAGTGATGTGATGTATTGCCTTCCTGGCATTGGTTTTTGCCTGAGGTCTGGAATTTGGGGTCATCTCTGGGGCTGGATTCCTGCATCCTCTCCTCTGTGCCCCCTGTGCCTTTTTCACAGGGTGCTGAAATCCTTTCTGTCCCTACAAAATGCTAAAAAGCAGCTCAATCCCAGTTCGTGGTAAATTGTGAATTCTGATTATCCGATGGATATTGTTTGAGCTCTCAGGATCGATAGCACTATATTAAAGTGAGGTACTCACTCCTCAAGGCACAAGGTGAGGGAAGATTTGTGATGATAAATGTATGTCAGTCTGTGGGCTGGGGAGCAGAGAGGAGGCTCAGGCCAGGGAGTCCTGACACAAACGTGTGTATCTGTGTCTGACCTGCACTCCATCCCAATCAATATGGTTTTCACAGGCCAGGATTACACCAGGGCTGCACTTTATACTCTGAGGTAACTCAAACTACTTCATAAAGTAATGAGTTTGGCTATAGATAGCACAGGTTAATGGTGTGGTTGTTATGGACTTGGTTACAAAGCTTCCATGTGGCCTCGGATATTATAAATCTGCTTTATGAAGATTGGGAGTATTGACAGAGACTCGATTCTGCCTTATTCCTCCTGCAGCCTGCCAGGGATTTTTGACAATTTGCTTTTAGCAGCTTCCAGCACAGGGAGAGAGAGACTTTATCTCTCTGAGGAAAACTTCTGGGTGAACACCAACTTGTTGTTTTTTTTCCACCAAC
Source organism: Parus major (assembly GCF_001522545.3). Classification (NCBI taxonomy): domain Eukaryota; kingdom Metazoa; phylum Chordata; class Aves; order Passeriformes; family Paridae; genus Parus; species Parus major. The sequence goes on from NC_031788.1 coordinate 10,063,940, forward strand.
ATTTTTGAGTGCTTGGAGGGTAAAACAGATCCAGGATAAGCACAAGCCAGAGGGGCTGAGTGCTGCTGGTGTGGTGGCTGCAAGAAGTGCTGGGGGCATTTTCCACTCGTTAAGGGAGCTACTTAGCTGGGCATGGGCTTCCCACAAGTGTCTGTACATCCCTGCCCCATCCTGGTCTTCTGAAGAACTTTGGACCCTGCTGCCAGCAATAATGCAGAGAAAGAGGCTCAAGCTCAGTGCCAGCCAGCAGCATCACCTGCTAGTGCTGGGCAGAAGGGATGTGCACACCAAGGCACTGTGAAGGTGCTCAGCTGCACACAGGACCCCACCATGTCACCAGTACAGCTGAGCACGTTTTTCTTTACATGTGGAATGAATTTGACAGAAAAGAGGTCTTTTACCTTTTTTTAATATATTTTTTGAGCCTAGTAAACAGCTTGGCCAGTGATTAATAAAACATTTCACCTTCTCAATGCTCCTTCTGCCCTCACCCAGTGGCTGTTTTGACAGTAGTACAGCATGGCATACAGAGCTAGGGTTGATTCTTTTTATGGTAGTGCTTCTTGTGTCTGTTAACTCAGTTTTTGGTTAAAAAAACCTGCTTTGTATTTAAAAAGAAATTGGGGGGAGAGATGGACAGGAAAATGTCTTGGTAATGCAAAGGTTTTAGTCTGGAGAACAAAGAAAAGTTCAGTTATTTCATTTATTGAAAAAAAAAATCATAATGCCTGTGTGCTTTGGTTTGATCTAAACCAAATTCTATTTCAAATTCTGGTATCTGACTTGGGAGAAAAACCCCAACCCAAGAGCCTATAATAATAACTGTAATAGTAATTGTTATTTTTAATTTTGATACAAAAGTCCCTGGATTTAGGGGAGGGCAGCTGTTTCCATCAGCTTAGGAAAACTATTCACATGGTCAAAGTTAAGCATGCAGCTAAATCATTTGAGGAACAAGACTTTCTGCAGGCAGATAAGAGCCTAATAACACGATGATGAGAGCCCAGCCTTCCACTGATAGCAGAAACTAATATTTGTGATGCAACAGTCTTGCATTATTCAGTAGTTAAAGATAATTCTAAGAAACAGAACAGCTTGAGAATTAGCAAAACTAGCAATAAAATATTCTTAGCTGGCTCTGGGGGGAAGTAAATTGCCATGTACAGGATTTGCATTCATCTTAATGTTTATTAAAAATGAGACAGCGCTGCTTTCCGCACGCGCGGCCAGAACAGCTCCACAGACCAGTGGAGTGTGACCTCCTGGCCTCACTAACTCGTGCCACGAGTGGGTTGTGTTGGGCTGGGAGTGATGGAGCCCCAGCTGCCCACCTGGACAAGTGCCTGGGGGTCCTGAGTGACGCTGCCAGCGCTCATTGCTCACTGTGTGCCCAGAACTCACTGCTCAGCCCGGCACCAGGGTGTTTGTCCCCTCTCCCAGGGGTGAAACTGCCAGGGAAGAGCAGCTGAAGAAAAGCAGGAATGTTGGCCCTGAAGGAGATGTGCTGCTGTACACAGCAAGGCTGACACGAAGGGTTTGCACACCCACCTACAGCAGCTCCAGTTGTGACTTTGCCCCTGAACTTGCAGAGAAGGTGGAGAAATACAACTGGGAGAAGCAAACTCAGGTTTCCTCTGCAGGCCATCAGCTGGCCTGGGGTGCTCAGTCATTTCTTAAGGCCTTTTTGGACCATTCCTGTTCCCTGGCAGTGGGCAGGTGGAGGGGCTGGATGCCCTGATGCAGCAGTCAGGGGTGACTGAAGTGTTAGCAGCAAGTAAAGACCCCTGAAAGTGCTGGAATTGTGCTAAAGCACAAAGATCTGGTGAAATTGCCACACAACTGATTTGCACCAACTGCTCAGTGCAGAAGAAATGGATCACCTTGGGATGTGGGAGGAACCTGCACCACCTCATCCATAATCCAAATAACAACAGGGGCCAGAGGAGAGCCACGCTCCTGCCTTTAAAGAGTGCAAATTTCTGCAGGAGCACTGAGATCTCCAAAAGCCCCACTGATGTCTGTGCACCTGGACCCACACCTGCAGCCAGACCACCCCTTGCTGGCTCACTGTAAGAGCAACAAACAGTGACATGTGGGGAAGGAAAATGGCACAAAAAACCAACCAATCAACCAAATAATAATAAAAAAAAAAGCAAGTGAGACTATTCAAAAGGGGGACTTTATTTTTATTACACTGGAGCCAGGCGTCAGTGCGCCAGTTCAGCTTTGATACACAATAAATCAGCAAACCTGTCACTCAGTTTGGAAACCAAGATTGCAGTGGCACTAAAAACACATTGAAAACATTTACTTTCTTCCCTTTTTTTTTTTTTTTCCTCTTTTGTTTTTGGTACAAAAATGGTACAAACAACAATACAAAATATTTGTGCTGTTGACGGTTACAAAAAAAGGTTTTTGAACTGGGTTTTAACGGACGCAAACTTTTGCTTTTGCGCTTCAGCGTGAATACAGCAGAACAGCAGAAGTCTTCCTTGAGAACAACCACAGTCATGCGGGCTGCTACACAGCTTCTCCATCAGAAAGGAAACATGCAAAATCATCATTAAAATAATAATAATAATAATAAAAAAAAAGTGCTCCAATTATACATCTATATGCTGTTGTTTTTTCCCCTATTAGATTTGTAGCTTCAAGCACTAACTACATTATGTACACTGTGTGTGAACAGTTGTGTGTGGGGTTGGTGTGGACTGGAAAGAACTTTTATTTTCCCCATGAAACCGAGTAAATTTGCATGGGAGACACCTACGTTGTTTGGCTGCTGTTTTAAAACTTGCATTCATCGTGACACAGCATTTCCCCCCTCTCCCAGTATTTTTTTTTCACACTTACAAAGAAGATCTCCGAAAGACATGACAAATAAAAGTTCTGTATTTTACCTTTAGTATTTTTTTTTTTTTTTTTTTTGATTAAACAAAGTTGCAATCTTGGCATATTGTGTGGTAGAGACGCTGCACTGACCATCGCCGCTCTTCAATGCCCGAGCGTCCACCCTACATGGAGCAGTTCCAGGCGATACAAACCCCACTTCTGAAGGCTGGGTTTGGACCTGACCATCCCTAAAAACCCATGGGGAGCAAACTCCCCTTCACCATCCTACAACTGCCAATGGCATCGCCTGGTCCAACAAAAGAGGGGAAAAAATGGGAAACACAAAACCAGAAGCGAAACCATGACTAGAACGTGGGACACCTAGAACAGACTTGCCTATTTACTGTCATTAATTACCTGCTGAATCTCCTCCTTGCCTTGCAAAGCATTTCTGTGACTGACGCTGCTCCCAGTTTTAGGCTACATGATAAGCAGACCAGCAGGGCTGTGGGTCATGTTCTGCTGGGGGTGGCTGTGGGTACAGCAGTGACACTGGGTCTGCACAGTCCCTGCCCTGGGGATGTGCAATCCTCATCCTTAGGTGGTAGGGAGGCCACCAGATGTGTCTGGCCCCAATGCCCTGGGTACTCACTGTCCCCATCCTTGGACAGCAGGGAGAGCCGTGGTGGTGTCCCCTGGCAGTGCTATGGGGTAACAGGGTGGGACAGTGGCATTTTAGGGACGGGATCCCCTCCACCTGCCTGAAAACAAGTCCTTCCCCACTGCCTTGCAGGGTACAAAGTGTGGGGATCACATCTTCAAATAGTTTAATGTTTTAGTTTAGATTAGTCAGGGAACAGGGGCTGTGGTCTCAATGCATTAACCCCTCCTGTGGCCTCCCACAATAAACAGCATCTGCAGGCTCAGCCAAAGGGTTCCTTGCCTCACTGCAGCTCCTTGTAAATCACCATCACCTCCAGCTGCAACTGGCTGTCACCACGTCACATCCACGAGGATCAGAGTGGGACAGAGTGATGGCAAAGCCACCCTGTCAATGGGACCCCATGGATTTAATGTAAATTTTCTTAGCTGGGTTACAAACCATCAGTAACATTAGCAAGCAAAAAGGTTTGTAAAAAGTGATCTGTTTTCATTGCTGGATGTGCCCTCGCTTACCTTCCACTGGTCCCACTGTGAGAAAAGGGGCCTGATGCTGCTGCTGCTTCTGGGGCTGTAAAACTCAGAGAGGGAGCAGAAAGGGGAAAAGAAAGAAGAGGAGGGAGAGGTCCTGCAGAGGGAGACTGAGCAGAACTGGGTCAAAACACAATAATCTGGTTGGTTTGATTTATAGGCTCGTGGGATTGGAATGGCTGGATTGCAAATGCTGCAGAAAAGATATCTGCTGATTTAAAAAAAAAATTCGCCAATGGAAACAGGTTGGTTTATTTTTAATCACTCCAAGAGTTTTGTTTGACTTAGGTTGCATAAATGTTCTTGAAAACCTGCAATGTTTAGACAAGCTGAAGTCAGACAACATCCCCTTCATGGCTAAGTGTCTCCTTTCACCGCTGGGGAGAGTGCGCGCTGCCGGTGGCCTGGAGCCGCCGTCCCACATCCCTGCCAGCCCAATCCCTACCTGAAATCCCTCATCCCAGCCAAAGCCGCAGCAGATGTTTAGCACCGAGCACTCTGGAGCAGGGATTGAGCTCTCTCCCAGGGAAGCAGTGCCAGGTGGATGGCAAGTCAGAGCTCACAGCGGAGACCTGGCATTGCAGGATCCACGGGAGCATTCCAGGAGCCGCACGGAGCCGGCAGGCAGTGGCACCAACCCAACAGATGGAGAACCATCGCCCGGCCCTCGAGCTGAATCCTTCTCCTGTGTCGGTGATGAGGCCACAGCGACGGACACCAGCAGCAAGAAACACCAAGTGCGTCTTTATTATTCACTACACCTGTGCCCGGGCAGCTTCTGCAGAGGTGCAAAGCCCTGGTGGTGAAATATTCCAGCCTGTGGCTTTCCCAAAAGAAACGGGGGAGAATCAAGAGTGCCATGGGTAAGGAAGAGAGGCTGCAGGGCCACGCAGCCTCTGTGCCAGGAGGCTGGGAACAGGGGCTGTGAGGTTTGCCAAGAGTGGCCAAGAGGAGGGGGATGGCACACGGCAGAAGCAAACCAAGACTGTCATGGTGCTCACACAGGATGACTGAGTTCACAACGATGGAATGGGAATCTGGAAGAGTGTCAGGTGCTGCCAGCCCATGCCTGTGGTGGGACATCCTCACCTTGCTGCTGCCATTAGCGCCGTCCCTCTCCTCTGAGGTCCACACTATTGCCTTCTGGTCTCCTCAAGAACCTTGGGTGAGAGTGAGTTTGCTCTCCGAGCCGTGAAAGACAAACTGACCCGTTGACTCACCGACTGACCAACCAAGACAAAAAGAGAGATCTCACCCTTGGTGGTTAATAAAATCCTGGTAATGCTGAAGTCCCCTCGGGCAGACTTTTACCACATTCCACTCCATACAAGACACATTTCAAATGCTCATTAATTTACAGAAATTGCATTTTATAGAAAATATGATACAATGAAATATAAAATGCACTAGGAGCATTTCAAAAATCTATAGAGACGATCTTGCAGCCCAGTTTACCCTCTGAAAGGTGCCCACTCATCACCGCAAGCTCTCGACCTCTCATTCTCTCTCTCATGTGCACACGCTCGCTCCCCCCGCCTCCCCCCCTTTAACTCTTAGCATTCAACTTGAGAATCAATAGAGATATCAAAAAAAGCGTGATTATCCCCTGGATAATCACCTTCCAATACTGTGCACATTCTTGGATTTAAAGGAAAATATATCTAAGCACTTTTACAAGTTTTAGCGAACCCACTGCAAAATCGTCTGCAGAATATAAAACACAGGTAATCCAAGATTTCATAGCACATTAATTAAGTGGCTCATAATCCATTAAATGTGGTTTATATTACACATCCATGCAGTCTAAATCATTTTACAAACATTAGACATAAACCCACTAGTCCAAATCAGTAAAGGAAAAATGTAATAAAAAAAGCTAATAACTATTTGTTATTGGTTAAACTGACCCTACATATAAACTAGGTAGTTTGCTACCATTTATAATACTGATGTTGAATTATGCCTGGATGCTGCGAAACCTCTTGCTTACTTGGCAATGCTTGAGCATATTAACCACAAGATACTTAACAGGCCCTCGTCGCACTTCTTCTCCAAAAAAAACACATTTACTACAGATAGCAGCGCCTACCCATCGAATAGAAAGGACACACGTTAGCTGAGTTACACCATGTTGTTGAGCTTTGGCTACTAATGCTCCAAGGCATTAATGTGGCATACTAGACTAACTCCATACTTAGGGATGGGCAAAGTGTGGGTGACCTGTCCCCGTCCTCGGCACTGCCTGGGCACAAACCCTGCCTCAGCCCAGGGGAGCAGCAGCGGAGCATCCTCAGGGATGGGGGACACCGCCACCGGCACCAGCAGCTCACCCCGCCGCCGCGTCCGTCGCTCGCGAGGTCGTGGGAGCCAGAACACGGCGATAGCAGAAAAACAAACAGATGGGCCTTTGGTCATGTCACCATTTACTTTGTAGGGTTTTAGGCAAGGGCTGTCGGAGATTTCTGTTGCAATAACCAAAGGCTTTATCAATGCTATAGTTCTATGCAGCTACATTGAGTGTGACCAGGGGCCAGCACAGCCCTCTGGTCAGTATTTTGCATCTGATAACACTGAATTATATACAACATGATGACTAGTTCACCACCTGCTGAGGCTTAAAGATGGCTGTTAAGATTTCGACTCAAAACATCTCCCCCCTCCCCACCCCCCATCCTCTTCCACCCCAGAATGAGTCACCCCCTTAAAAAAAAAAAATCCAACAAAATTAAACGAAACAAAAAAAGGCAAAAAAGAAACAATCTCCACAGTTCCTTTTTGTTAACTCCTTCCCAGCTAGAACTGGCTTAGGGTCACAGGGAGTGCTGCCCAGGATGGTTGTATGTTTGTTTTCATCACTCCTGAGATTGAAGGGAATCTGACACATGCACCAAAAGGCACTTTCAAATATATATATATATATATATATTTTAAAAACAGTGCTTCTGTTCTAAGAAATTCAAGTTAAGACAGAGTGCCTTTCACTCTCTTTAGTCATAAAGCAGGTAAACGAGCAATATCCCAGCTGACATTAAAAAAACAAAAAAAAACCCAAAAAGAAACCTGCAGCAGAGACAAGTGTTCATGCGAGACAGCTCAATAGTCTAAGAAAAAAAAAATACAAAGGAAAGAAAGGGAAAAAAAAAAAAAAAAAGAAACCTCCTATATCACCACTAAAAATAACAATACAGTCAGCAGGGGATATTAATTAAAAAAGCTGCCACATCTGTACAGTTCTTGCTCCTGCATCGGCTCTTTTTGTTAACGTTGTCTGTGGGTTTGTTGTTTGTTTTTTTTTTTTCCTAAATTTTTTCTTTTTTTTTTTTTTTAATTTTTTTTTTTTTTTTTTAATAAGATGAGGTCAGTTTAATCTTCCTCTCCTCCCCCGTACATGTCCGCCAGTTTCTTGAACCTGGGCCCCCAGTCGTTCAGGTAGTCGTAGTCCTGGTCCCCGGAGCTGGAGGAGTTGAGGGAGCTGACGGAGCCAGCGGTGGAGCCGCTGCCCTCGTAGTCAAAGACGAGCAGGGAATCGTAGGGGGGGGCTGTGGGGTCGTTGTCTGCTGCACGCAGGCCCTGGGGGGGTGAACACACAATGTCAATGCCCACCGTGGGGTTTGTGCTGGGGGGATCCCTGCAGCAAAGCTAAAAGGGAAAAATGAACATCACGGGGCTTCCCAGATGCACCTCTGGGCGCAGAGACCTCTCAGCTGCCCCCAGCAGAAAACCCAGTAACTCCCAGTGTCCCTGAAAAGTATTGAGTGGCAGGGGAGTTATTTCCAATGATCCATTTCTGGGTCTGGAAAGCTTTCTGTCCTGGCCAGCGTGGCCTTCATGGGGCTGCCTGTTGAGATTTCCAGCTTAGCCAGTGAAACAAAAACCAGCACCCTTTCTCTCCCACCAATATTTAAATTCTGATGATTTTCATTCATTCAGGAAAACAAAATAGTAATACTAAAAAAGATCACTCCTGGCAAAATCCTCCAGTTAGGACAGACGTGGGGTGTGCACCCTGGGCAGAGGGCTGGGGGGCATTGCTGCTCCTGTGCGGTGTGGGCAGCAGTGCAGGCAGGACATGGAAACGGCCTCGGGATATGGAGAAAAAGAATTGCTTTGCTGCAGAGCCCAGCGTCAGGAAAAGCCAGGTGGAATAGCCCAGCAATAAAGCAAATGTTCCACATTCCCACCTTCAGAAGCCCTGGCCTCGGTGTGGGGAGGTGGAGATGGTTTTAGCAGCAGGGCCGTGTGTAAGAGCGAGTCTTCAGGAGCATGGATGTGTGTAAATGTGAGTGAAGGATGGGCAAAGGGACAAAGGAAGAAGGGATTTTAATGATGAAAATGAGAAAAGCACAGCAGGAAATGCATGTAATAATAGAATTAAATGGCTGTAACATTTATTTTTCTGGCTTAGGAAATAGATGGTGTGCTTTGTCTCGGAGGAAATAATGCATTGATTGGTTTGTAACCACTCAATCACTCAAAACTAAAAATGAGATAAGAAATACCAAATGGATAGATATTTGTACAGGCAGATAAAGGAGCAGTAATCTAACATAAAATAAAGAAACCTCTCTGATCTGAGTCTCTCTGTGCTGCAAACTCTTTGAGGCTTTACACCAAACAGAGCTTACGAGGAAGGCAGAGACTGCTGAAATAATTACAAATCCAGAAGCAACCAATGGCTCATTCTGCCTGGGTGCTGAAAACCACGGTGTTTGCAACACCCACAAGACAGAAATCTTGTTTTTTTTTCTGGTTCAATGCCTTCATTAAGCCAAGCCCTGCATCCTTTGCTCATGCCAATCCTTTCCGTGGTTGGCACCAGACTTCTGGCATGAGCAGCAGCACTGCTTGGTCCGTGCAGTCAGGGAAACCTGACTTTAGCTGGCTGCTCAAGCTTTGAAGACACGACACAGAACCCCCTACAGAACATACCTCATTAATAAAATCACCAATATCCCCTGGATGTGGGATTACTGGTCTTATAGGGTACTGTGGTTCAGCACCAATAGGTCTTTCATCCACTCTTCTGACTCCAGGTGTCTTGTTCAGCACGTGGTCCATGGTCTCTGGCTGCTGGAGCTGGCTTAAATCGTAATCCTGTGACAAATGGGAAGGCACAGTGTGAAACCCAGAGCTTTTCCTTCAGATCACCTGCTCATTCAATGTGCAAACAAGTCAAGGGCTCTAATTCTGTTTCAGCTGAAGTTTGATAGCAAATCTTATCCCTGGGTATGTAGCACCTCCGTCTAAATTAGAGATGAACCTGACCTCTGAGCAGCTCATAAAATTGACCTCCTAAGAGTGCATCTTATAAGTTAAATCAAGTATTTAAATACTTTCTGAATACTTCACGCGGCAACTAAATATTTGGGATAAAACCCTGGCTTTTGTTTGTGTGTGCATAGGTGTATACATAACTTTTTTGACAAAATACACATTATAATGTAGAGACACAGTGTTGGTAGACATATTATTGCAATTACATTTCTACAGAAGTAAAAACATTAAAATGTGTTTTGCATTTATGCATGTAGGCTTTTCAAAGTAATTATGTTCTTTTTGCTTGTGAAAAATCCCAACAGAATAGGTTTCTATCATGAAATGAGAACCAGGTAATATTTCATTAAAAATGTATTCATGTAGGTAATGGTGTTTTGCTGCTCATTCTTTGCTGTTATTTTTAACGAATCCTTCCTAAAATATTTAAGCCTACAGTGTAGTTGCCTGAAACCAGATACTTCAGCTACTTGGAATGCTTAGAACAGTGCTTTGTTCTACCAGGAAAACTATCCTTGTGCTCAGACAGGGATGATTGAATCTCCAGGAGCAATATTTATAAATAACTTGACAGCGAGAAGACAAAAAAGAAATGTTAATTGCGAGAATTTTTATGTGGAATAAGAACTTTTCAAGGTTTGGGTAAACTCCTGCCTCAAGAGTTTGCCATGGCAGCTCTCCCCGAGCTCGCCTTCGGAGGCCACCGGGGCCTCCATGGCAGGATGTGCTGCAGGGCTTTTGTGGGATCCCTAAGCACTGACCTGGAACCATGCAGTCCAATTCAAAAAGCAAAAATAAAGCCATTACACAATGTACAGCCACGTAATCTGCATGAACATCGTATTTGAGAGGGTCCTGGGCTCTTCACTCGTGTTTGGTAGGAGTAAAAAACCAGCGACTTCAACATGAGTGACCAAACTTTGCTATTTTAGCTGAGGAACTGGACATGTAGCAGTGGAAAAGCACATCCCAGGAGTGCAGGCCAGGGGGGTTTTCATGCAACATCAGCGTTGGTGTCTGTAGGAAGAGCCACTGGAGGAAAGCTGACGTGTTCAGGCAGCCTGTGGCTCAGGGCTCTGTCACCCAGCAAAGCTTTGCCACCACGCGCTGCGTGGTGAAAGAGAAAATCCCCAAATCTCTTTAGACATTTCTCACAAACCATGTCCAGAAATTAAAAGACATTAAAGGCACATTAGAGATGATTAAGTAAATGCAGGGAAAGCCCACAGAAGCTCAAGGCTCAAGCAAGCCAAGGCAAGAGACTGCAGCCACAGGGCTGGGCAGGGCAGTAGCTTCTGGCTGGTTTTATGAAGATCTCTGGTAAAATACACAATTTTAATGAATTAAGTAACAAAAATATGGTTTGAACATGAGTGTCAATGGAGTGATTTATAGTCCTTCCCCAGCAAGCTGCCCAGGGGGTAGAAAAATCCCTGTGGCACTGGCCTCCTGGCATCATCCTGCTTGCACAGTCCCAGTAATATCCTGAATCTCCTGCACCTGCTGTCTCTTCACCACACCAGGGAAGCCAATAAAGCTGCCTGGTCATAAATAAAAAACCACAACCCTTTGCATGTACTGTATTAAAAATAATGTGGTTTCTGCCTTTATGAGAGTACAGACTGCATAGCTGCTCCTTGGCCACAACTCAGGGGCTCTTCTCACCTGGTCCTCCTCTCCACCTCCCTCCTCGTCGTACTTGAGGATGTTGTCCCTGACGTCGTCCTCGGGGTCGATGAGGAGCTGCTTGGTGTGGCGCTCCTTCTCCCGGCGCTTCATCCACACCACGAAGAGCAGAACCATGGCTGCAAGGGGGAGGAAGCTGGGTGAGCTGGGACCTCCTGCAGCACAGGGCCAGGCTGAGGGTGTCCTAACACCTACCCCTGCCCACTGCAGAGAACCTCACTGGCTGCTGGAAGGAGGAATGAAATGTTAACCCACTGCATGGTCTAATTCTTAAAGGGGAGATCAGTGAGAGCTGTAAATACTGTGACAGATTCCCACTACAAACATTTCTTTAAGATCCATCACCGATGCTGATTGAGCTGATATTAATCAGGAGTAAAGCACACAATCAAAGGAGATGAAACCAGGAAGTGTGAAAACTGTGGCTTTCTGAAAATATTTGATCTGAATCCTGAGTTTTCAGGATTAGATTTCCACCTTTATTTTATTCAGGGGCATAAAGATGGAGGAAAGAGAGCTGCAGAGAAGGAAACAGGTGCAGATACCCAACATTTGTGCACAAGGGGCTGTTCCAGCAGCGTGGCACAGGCTCAGCCCGTTCAGGTCATGAGCCCTGACTGTGGCAGTCTCTGTTGTTTTCTGTGGTTGGCCAGGCAAGACTGATCTGGGGAGGATGCACAACACTGGGTCCTGTAATCCAATTTGGCCGCCCTCATATTCTTCTTTGGTCCATGAGGGAGGCTCTTAAGACTTCTGAGATCAGATTAGCCAGGACATTAGCACATGCATTTGGCCATCAACTTGGAAAGCAAATCTCAGATCATCTGAAATCCTTTCAGAGAGCAGGGCTAGCTTTGCAGAATGAGGGAGAGCAAATCTGGTAGCACACAGCCAAGCTCCTCAGGCATCAGCATTCACATGCCAGGCTTGGCTAATCTCTCTCAGCACAGTAACAGGGAGAGATGAGCAGCTCTTGAATCATGAGAAATTTTTTCCTTTTTTAAACAACTTTACCCACAGGGAACACTGGCTCACTGCTCCACACCCTCACCCTTCAAAGGGACACCCGAGTCCCAGGGGCTGTGTGCTCCTAGTGAATTACTGCACGCAAGATTATCTGGGAACTCAAGTCTCCACTAACATAAGGCAGCCAGATCTTGTCTTCTTCAAGAATGTGGTAATACATTTGTATTCATTCTCGTACTCAGTAGCTGCAAATAATGCCCTGGACAATGAGGTTCAGCCTGGGCAGCTGCTGCACTTACACCTCCCACCGTCTGCTCTCCCCTCCGTTCTCTGTGCAAGCCCCACACTGAGCTGTGACGGTGGCATTCTGCAGGAGAAGGGAGCAATGGATGGACAGTGGAGGTGGGAACAAGTGTCCCTGGTTCATTTCACCTGGGTCAACCCTCAACTGTGCCAAACCAACGCAGCCAACACAAGCTAACCCAGGCAGGATGTGAGATCCCAGAGTTTGGGGTTTTTAGCTGAGACCAGACCCTGGGGACATGGGGGGGAATCCAGCTTGCAGGAGGAGGTGGTTAGGAGGATCCAAATTCTTCCTCTCAGCACCAAAGTGTTTATACCCAACAAGAACTCAGTGAAGTGAGCGAAGAGGACCGGACAGCTAATTACTGCCATTGTGTGCCAATTGGCAGCCATCCCTGCCTGCCAGCCAACAGAATTGTTTTCAGATAGTTCAGCATATCTTTAATGCTTATCCCAGATCTATTCAAGAAAGCAAGAAAGAAAAGGAAAGAAAATGTAACTCTCATCTGTAATATAAAACCTCTGCTATTTAGCACTCTATTGAAGTCCTTTTTTCATTGTTCCTTTTCAAGTTTCTCACAACAAGATACCTGACTGGTCCACAAAGACAATATTATAATGGTTACTGGGGTTTATCTTTTTATTTCCTTTTTTTTTTTTTTAAATGATACTTTTTCATGCACTTGTGGAAAAAACGGTGCCATTAACGCCTTTACAGCTACCTTGGAAAAAAAAAAAAGACCTTCAAAGTGTCAATGGTGGATATAGTGCACTCTCCTTCCTTTTATTCACTCTGCAGAATGGGAAGTGCTATTACTGCTGTTAGAACCATTTTTGCTCTGCATGTAGTTTTCCTTGAAATCTATTGTCTTCACCCTTCACAATTTTTACCGCATTGCTCTTCTAAATGTGTTATTTGTGCAGCTAATGCATCAGGTAGCAAGAGGAAGAAAAAAACCCCTTTGAGCAAAGGTAAAGTCACAAACTTCCTTCACAGGAGCAATCTTGGATCTGTCCCCTTATTTCTTCTTCCTTTTAAAGTCATCCAGCTTTGACCTGCTGACTCTAAAATGGACAAACAGCACAAGAAAATCCCTCTTCTGCCTTTTTCTAGGCTATTGTTTAGAGGTCATGATATGAAACAGATAGAAAGGAGGCAAAACACTGGAAAGATGTAACTGTAAAACTGCTCATTGTAAATTACATTTTTCATCACTGATACAGTGCTTTGCAGCTCTCCAAGATAAAAAAAAAAGTCAATTAGAATTACAATGAATGTAAAAATAAGCTTTTGTAATAAAACCCGTAATTTAAAATGGGATAATGTATCTGAAAATGGAAAGAGGAATCTCTTAAATCAAATGTCCTTCAGCTGAAGTTAATTTCAGTCAATAGGATTTTCAACCGTTTTAAATTGTATTTTAGCACTGGATTTATACAAGAGCAGCAAAAAGAAGACCTGTGTTTAATCACTTCTGTGGCTCCAGTGCAAACTTTGAGCTGAGGGGCAGCAGCAAACCTGCAGAGCTGCAGAGGTGAGGCTGATGAACACCTTCATCTTCATCGGGACGTGTGACTGCGGTGCCCTGAGCAGCCACACTGGCTGAAGGGAACAGCCAAAACTGGGAATGAAGGGCAGGAATTGGGCACAGGGAGGCTCCATCAGCTCAGCTGGGCTGGGAGAGCAGCAGGGTCTGCACAAAACTCCTCACTCTCCATCCTGATCCAGTGGATCAATTACACACCACCCCTCCCACCACCAGCCCAGGGTGTGGATGGATGTCCAGGGGTGGCTCCTACTCTACCATGGCATGTCCCCATGAGGTGACATCTGGAGCATATGTCATTTTGTCTGCTGTTAAAATGCATTGAGGGTAAATATTAAATGTGATTTAGCACCATAACTCCCATTAGCTTTAATGAGAGTCCCATGGATTCATCCTGTGTTTCTTGACGAATATTTACCTCATTGTTCATTTCAGAGCTTGTTTTTATCTATTCCTACTGTGCCAACTCCTGCTTGAAGTTATAATAATATAATTTTTATTTTTTAAGTGTGCACACACATGGTTGTTGATAAAGCTCATGGAAGCTTGGGACTGACAGCACTCTGGGGCAAAAGGGAAGTTTTGTCTTGATGAAAGGGATGGCCAGTCCTTCTCTGTGATGTATCCCCAGCCCTCCATCGTTTCTGACAAACTGGGAATCCTTCCTCTGAAAACACTCATAATCCCCCATGACCCCCCAATCTGAGGTCATTTTAAAAGCAATGGGAATAACTACCATTCTTCTTTTCCTTGGAACAACCAGGAAAACCCAGTTATGCCCTGGCTCTGCAAGGGCCTAGCCAGACTCTCATAACCAGTGTATCTGATACTGGGAACCAGTATATCCACAGCCAGACTGACATGAGAGCTGTGAGAGAATCTGACAGAGAAATTTGGAAGAAGCCTTCAACTTTATCCTGCAAAAAGTGGACGATCCTATCACACTCATGACTTACAAGTTGTTGTCAGGTGTAATAATGTTTGCAAAGCTACTGGAAGTCTTAGGTCTGACACAGGCAAAGCTCATTTTGCTGATGCTGCAGTGAAGGAGGTTGGAATGCAGATGTGTGAACCACCCCCACAGCCCAAGCTCAGGGACCTGCCCTCTGCATGGAGCTTGAAAAATACAGGCTATAGGAAAGAACAACAGGGAACAGGGAAACATGAAGGAGGGTAGGTTTAGAGCAGATTTTGGGGAGAAATTCTTTACTGTGAGGGTGTGGCAGAGGTTGCCCAGAGAAGCTGTGGCTGTCCCGTCCCTGGAAGTGTCCACAGCCAAGTTGGATGGGGCTTGGAGCAACCTTGGATAGTGGAAGGTGTCCCTGCCTGTGACAGGAGGGCTGGAACAAGCTTTAAGGTCCAGCCCAAAGCAGTCTGTGATTTCAGGCCAGGCCCTGTGGTACTCACTCAGTAAGATAATGATGCAGATCAGGATGGCAATGATGGCCCCTGTGCCCAGCCCTGCAGCAGCCACGGCCCCGATGGTGGTGCAGTCGCCGTTCTCGTCACACGGGCACACCTTCACCTTGATGACAGAGGTGTTGTACAAGGGGGGGTTTCCTGAGTCTGTCACGATGATGGGCACATCATACACGCCTGCTTCCAGGTACATGATCCTCAAACTGAGCTGGGCATAGTCCCCTGGAGACCAGGACAGACAGACACACAGATGACAGACACTGGTAGTGCCTTGCAGCCACACTTGTGCAGGCTTCTGAGCCCTGCAGAAGAGGTTAGCAACAACACACCCAGGCAGGACAGCTTCAGAACCCTCCCCCATCAGTCTGGCCAACAACCAGCCAGTTGGCTGAAAAAAACAGTTTTCAGCTTTTCAAAGTTTTAAATTGTATTTTAGAACACGGTGTGTTCTCACTGCTGCACAGAACTACCCGGATGCCTTTTGCAAATCTGGTTGCATGTGTTCAAAATGGCATCAAACACAAAAAGGAACACATGGATAATGCTTCCTGAGGCTGGGCTGCCCCTGGCCACTCTGTACTCACTCACCCTTCCTCCTGAGGATTTTGGGAACTCACTGATGACAGGCACAGGCAGGTAAACCCATTATGACTGAGCCCGGAGCTGTAAGGGCACAAGCTGCTGCCCCTGGTCTGGCAGACCTCAGTGAGAGGGACCAGCATTGTGGCCAAAACCAGCCCATAATTCCATGACATTTTCCATGCTCTGCTGAAACTACCAATAACCAGAGCAATTAGGACCATTTGTGGTTGCACACTGCAATATAAAAATCCTTCACATACTGGTAATCTTCACACTTACCTAGCCCTCCTGGTTCCATGGTAAATTAAAAGGCTGCCTTTATGCAATTATGGTCAGAGAAATGAACATTGATCCTGATTGTGGCTTATGACAATTACACTGGAGGAACATAAGGAAGACTGATAATAGCTTTTTTCCCCTTGGCCATTATGGATGATTTATACTCTGTTCACTACTGATAACTGTTCATAATTATGAACTGCATTAAAAAAAGCCAAGTGCCAAGGCTCTTAGAGTTATGCTGCAGGTCTGATACAAATCATTTCTGATTAACTATCTTGTCTATAATGTCAGCCGTAATGTGCTTTAAAAAATAAAAACCAGATAAATAAAGTGGGAAAGTTTTGAAGTTGGAAGCCGCACATGGGGCTCATTAGTGAACCAGAGCCCAAATGTGCTCAGGATTGCCTGCCCCATTTACCATTGAGCCGTGTGATGGTCCAGTTCTTCCTCACTGCAGATGGCACACTTGGCAGCTCGAAGACGAAGGGCCCCACGTTTGGATCGATGTCAGCGTCCGCAGCGGTGATGTTGATGACATTCAGGTTTGGCTTCTCGCAGATCTGCGCCTCCTTTGGCAGCAGCTCCGGAGCGTTGTCATTGATGTCGATCAGGTAGATCTGCAGAGTGCCGGTGCCGCTGGCAGGGGGGATTCCTGCACGGGAGACATGGACCTGTGACCTCCAGCTGGGAAGGCAGAGGGATTGGCAACACCACGGAGCAGCCCCCTCTCCACCTTCCAGTTCCAATAAACCAGGATTTTCACCTTCCCTCCCTGCACCTTATTAGGGACATACTGCACTTTCATGGTCCCTTGCTCTAAGCGGTATAAAACTTCCCCAAGCCTCCTAATGTTGCAGTTTTTCACTCCTGCAGAACAGGAGGTTGAGTTCTGCAGATCTGTAGCCTGCAGCAATGCCCCTAGTCAAACTAAAACTACAAGCAGGTAATGCCAAGCTGCTCCTGCAAATCTTGGTAATGGCTGTTTTGTAGAAACATTAGAAAGAGAGCTGACAAGAGGAAGAAGAGGGCTTGGAGGGGAGAAAAACCTACATAGTGTAACCCACTGGCCAGCATTTATAGTGGCACTTGCTGGCCAGTTTTCAGCTTTGCAGACCATTACTCTGCTTCAAGGGAAGCCCAACTCTCCGGCACATCCCATATCCAGCCCCAGCTGTAGTGGTGAGAGGTTCCTGCTTGAAGCCCACAGCATGAGCCATCAGCAGACACGCTGGGTGATGCCACTGACCCCCAGCAGCAGTGTTATGTCCCAATACACAATTCCTCATCCTTTCCCTGTCTGTCCCAGCCAGCAGGGATATCACAGCACAGCAGTCCTGGTCCTCCACCCCTTTTTGATGGAGAGCCACATTTGTCAGACTAATGACTACTCACACAAAGTAGTATCTGCCCTGGCAGGAGAGAACAGCCTTCCCAGCAATGGCACAGTGTTCTTCATTTCTCTCCCCACACATTTATCTGGCAGCTCTGTGTTCTCCTGCCCTCTGCCTGCCTCTCTCGTCTGGCAGCATGGCTTCAGACATTCTTTTTAAAGTTTGTATTTTCAGTCCTGCCCCCTCCTCCCAGTGCTGGATACAAAGCTACACAAACCCCTTCCCCACCAGGCTTCTGCTTCCACAGACCTTCCTACCTACATTCCTTTCTCCATTTCTCAAGGGAGCCTCAAAAATTATGAAGGAGCCCTGGAAATCCTTTTTTTCATTGTTCCCACATAAACTCTTCAACCATAGATTCTCATCCTTTCATCTTGTAAGCATGGGGTAGGTCTCCCTCTAAAACAATGTCTTTTGATCAGCCTTGAAAGCTTCTGGAGAGGCAGACAGCCCACCAGGATACTGGGGCTGAACATGAAAACTGACTTTTGGGACCAAGCAAAGTGATTTTACTGCTTTCACATTACCCAGAGTATCTTCTGGGATAAAAGCAAGGCTCCCACTGTAACCTCTGAGACAGACTGAACATAAACCCTCAGTCCTGAGAGGCAGTAACTGGCACGTGGCTGAAATAACCTGCAATTGCTGCACATACAAATGCACTTCTGTAGGGCCATTGAGTATTGTTGGGATCTGAGTCCGGGTATTTTTGTTTCTTTGTGTTCCTGAGTGCAGCTCTGGGGCAGTTTTAGGAGAAATGAAAAGGTCAAGTCCTACAAACTATGGAACATTTCACATTATTTCAGCTGTCTTATATGGAGAGAGCAAGGACACAGAGCAGGTACTGATGTGCAATGAAGGGTCCTTGCACTTAATTCTCAGGAGATGAGGAATACAATAGCACCACTGACTCCAGTAGAGAAGCTGGTCTGATCCCTGAAATTAAGATTGAAATACTAATGAGAAAAAGAAGAAGACATCTACATTTAACTGTTGAATTCTCCATCACTGCCTTTTGCACAGGGCCAGCATCTGCATTCCCACAGCAAGGTATAAGCCAAGGTATTTTCATGCTCAGCTCTTTGTTTCATGAAACCTGCTGGAATAAGACACATTTAAGTTCTCAGCTTCCCTGGGAGATTGGCTGAAATTGGCTGAGGGGCTCAAACACTGCCAGGCTCCACTTTTGTGTAGACACAGCGTGATCCAAGGGACCCTCTCCTAGGAAACCAGGTTAAAACCGTGCTGTTGATTAGGATTCCCCTTTTGCCCTCCTTACATTACAGACAAGACTTTTCTTAAAGACATCATCTCCACACTGGAGCCCAGGGAGCCAAAGAGAGCATGTCCAAGGAGCATTGGCTAAACTTCTTTATCACGTACTGAGAAGAGCAAAAAGAACTTCAAGGAAAGAAGATGCTGCTACTTCTTCAAGAAAGAGAGAAAAATCCCCATCAAAACCCTTGACCCAAAGCTTTTCTTTGATGCTGGAGAACCTGGAACTTGGGAGCAATGTGGCAAGAGTCTATTAGCCTAGATGAAACTTTAGCTGTTATCCTAAGCACTCTAGACAGAATTTTAAATAAGGTGTTGCTTTATGTGCATTTTAATGTCTGCAATATACCAGTGATAGATTAATTTTTCAGAATAAAGAGATTTATCTAGGCCTTCACTTTCTGAGCTGCTGAATGATGGATGTGGAGGCACTGATGCACTGCTGCATCAGCACCACAGCCAGGGAAAGGGGTTAACTCCACATCACATTGCACCAAGTGCCTGGAATTTGCAAGGTCAGATAGTGAGGATTAAGTTGATAGGTTCAAACTCTACCACTGTGTCTGTGAACAGCCTTGGCCTCCTCATTTGACCTGTTTTGCCCTGTGGCTTTTCCAGATGAACACCACTAGGCCCCTCTGAGAATATTTTGAATTTCCCTGTCCTGGCTGCATTCATGGAGGGGAAGCTTAGGACAGGGCTGTGGGTTGAGTGCTACCATTCATGGCACAAAAAAGGGGCAGAAAGCACTTCTTGGTACAGCTCCTCAGCACTGAAACTCTTCCCTGAGTTCCCCTCGGTTGCAATGACTGAAGTGATGCATGGAACCCCAGAGGGAGGAAGTTTTCATTAGCCCTGCAACCACCACCAAATGTGCTGGTAATGACCATGGCACCTCCAGCCTGAGGGATCACACAAACACTGCCCTGAAAGCACCTGCAGAGTCTGAGCAATGAATTTAGGTGCTCACAGCCAGGCCTGGCCTGAACTGTGCTGCTGAAGCAGGGCTCTGGTTTGAGTGCTCAGCACCCTGGAGCAGCAAAGTGAGGGTGGGTGAGGGGAAGGAAGGCCTTCTCCTTGTCCTGGGAAACTCCTCAACCTTTTCCAGATGGAGCAGCTGAGCAATTTACCAGCATGGCCACATTTGGGCATGGTTAGCAAAATTTGTCAATTCCTCCTAAGGAGGATTAGGAAGAGAAAAGCAGGACAGCAGCACTGGGCTGCCTTCCCTTGAGCAGAAGTTCTCAGCTCTGACTGGACCAAAAGCAACAAGTGATCTTCAGTGAGAAGAGCGAACAGGACTTCTCCAGGAGATCTGACTGGCCTGAGTGCCTTTGGTAACAAGCACAGCAGCACCCTCGTCATCTGATGATGGCTGCACACTTCAGGAAGCCAGTGTCCAGAAAGAGCCCAGCTCACAGACACACTTTTTATGAAAGCCACCACAGTTCAACAGGTGGGCTTATTTTTAATACCCTCCTGCCATCCCATACAATTATTCCTGGTTTCCTGATGGAAGGCCTCCTGAATGCTCTGATCAGTGCCTTTGGGGGGATTACCAGGACTGGTGTGCTCGGCAGCCCCTGGAGAGCACATTCCTCTGACACTTTTTTAGGTTCAGGCTCCACCGCTACACTGAACTCCCCAAATCAATTTTCCATTTGTCCTCCCTTTCCCTTAATAACACTCTCCATATACTGTGGGCATTTAATTTACTCCAGCAATTTCCCGTCCCACTTTCACATTTTTGACCATAAAAACCTGGGAAAAAGATAACTTATACTGACAACTCTGTCAGGGCATCATTTCTCTTAATGCATCACATTAGAGTCTTATTGAAGCATGAACAATGTGAAGCCTGGGCTCACCGTTGTCAGCCGCCAAGAATGTGGCCTCGTAGACATTATTCTTAATGTAGTCTGACTCTCGATCAAGGACAGCAGCAGTAGTGATCTGACCATTTGTGGCATTAATGTTCAGCCAGTTTGCAGGATCTGACAGCTTAGAGTATCTACAGAGAAAGGAAATAAATACATGGCAGTCTTTTCACTGACACATCCTTAATATTGCTTGAAATACGTTTTTTTCTGGACTCCTGACCCATGATTCAAAGGACCTTTGGATAACTGGTTTTGTTGACAAACACAATGCTAATTGAGTATCCTGTTTTTGACCTTTACAATTATTCAATTTTTCAATTACTTTAGTTTTAAAGGTTCTTCTTTCCACTAAGTGCCACTTACATGCCAGTTTCCTGCTGCTAGGAGAGGACATTTCCTGAGGTCTCTGCAGCTGAGGAGAAATGGGCTCTGCAATGACCATTGCATTTATATGCCTGAATTAGAGGATGGATTCCTGCTCTCTCCTGCTCCTTACCTTGTTCTTCTGAAAACAAGTTTTTAAAGTCAAAGATATTCCTGTTTTCTGTTATTTTCACTAATAACAGTTTGGGAATACCACGTCAGAGTCACCTCCCAGCTACTCAGTTAACTCCCAGTTGTTGTCTATTCATGCTCCATGCAGCCAGCTGAGAATATGGGTTTTTTTGGGCAAACTTTCCCTGTCTTCTCCAGATCAGTGTGTTCAGTTCATCCTTCTTACTTGCTTGTTTTCTTGCTTTTCTGCCTCCCAGTTTTGTACTGCTTGAACTGAGGTGGACCATAACTATCCAACTGGAAGCTAATAAATGGCCAGACTATAAAGTACTGAAATAATCAAACAGAAGCTGAGCTTATTTCATAGGTAACTCAGATCTGGTGATATTTTTATATAATTTGTCATTGGACATGCAGGTGAGAGCATTACTGGCTTCTGGTGAATATTCCTTTCCAGATTTGGGCTGTTTGAAGCAGAAACTCAAAAGGAAACTTGAGCTGCATCAATCCACGTGAAGAGGAAAGCAACACACAGCTGCACAAACCCCTGCCAAAGGAAAGAATTACATTTCATGGAGCTAGACTCTTTGGGATGTTTTCATTTCAATATCACTGCTGTGAGGCTCCTGCCCTTTCTCTGCTAAATGACCAAGAATCCAGTTTCAAAGCTGGCTTTGTGAATGTGTCTGTGGCTAATGAGGATAACATGAGGTGTGACACTGGCCGTGCCAAGCTGTGCATTACTGGAGATGCTCCTGCTTCCTCATCTTCTATTTGTAAAATCTCTATTTGATCAAAGACTATTCAGAGGCTGAAATTCACGTGCAAGGCTCTAGCAGCTGGACCAGCTCTGCAAAGTGCTTATCATGGATCTGTAGGCTTAGCCTTTTGGCTATTTTTTTTCCTAACCAATGCCAACTGTAAAGTAAAAAAATAAAATAATCTTTTTTCACATCTCACAGGACCCCAAAACCACCCCACTGCTTCTTGCAAAGCTTGGGCATTGGCTGTCCTGATGCAAAGGGAGACAGATTGTACTGGGGTTTGGAAATGAAGTGCTGGTGGATGCACAAAATGTGTGTCCTGGAAGCCCTAGAAAGAAACAACCCAAGTAACTGGCTGTTCATACTCAGGGGAAGCCTTGCAAGACCCTACACATGCTCTGTGCAATGACAGGAACAGCAGGTGCTGGTTTGGATTACGGATCACCCCCCTCCAGTTTAGAGGGAGTACTCAATCATAAATGAGTTGTTCTCTCTGAAAACCAGCCTTGGTACAGACATCAGGGAAATAAAGACCCTTCAAAGGGCAATATTTCAAAAAGAACGTAAGAAAAATGGGCTTGTTAGTTAGGATGGTCTCTTTCCTCCAAAGTCACAGTGCCTTGTCTAAAGACAACAAGATGAGGCAGTGAATAAACTATCATTTTCTAGACCCGACAGCTCTGTGCCAGGTGAAATATTTCAAACTCTTGCTGACACAAAATGTCACAACTGATGCAACTTTAAGTGGCTTCAGCCGTGGTCATGTCGTATACTCAGGTTTTGCCAAAAATACCACAGCCCTTACAGACTGGGAGCAAAAAAGGAAACAGTTTCTGTGGATGTGAAAGTGGATGTTCTTGGATCCAGGAGCAGGAAATGCATTTCCTGTCTGCACAGACGGAGCTGAAATAGTTGTGAAAGTGTCACAAGGACTCATTTTCACCTACACTTTTCTGCAATTATTTCCTGGTGGGAAGGAGTGTGAGCCGGGGTCCTGGACCCTGGATTCAGTCCCTGGTCTGCCCAGGTGGGACAAAACACAGAGTGACACCCTCCTGGTCATAGCATGATTTAAAAGTCATCTTAAGCTGCTTGGATAGAAATCTGACTTTTACAATGTTAAAATTTTACAAGGTTGGAATAAATTGCACCTACTGGGAGCAGGCAAGGGGAGCACTGGTGAGATACAGACCAAGTGCCAGTGGCCTGTGAATGGGTGTTTGACTGTTCAGGCAACACTGAACAATTGACACTTTAAAAGCCTGCCCAGCAGCTGTTTGTAACCCCACCAGCCTTGCTCTGAACTAGCCCTCAGCTCCTCTTGCACTGTGCTTTTAAGCAAGGTTGAACCTAAATCCTCTGGAAGCAACACAAGGCATGATTAAAAATCCCAGCCATTCCCTTTGAAAGCCCAGGCCTAGCCCTTTCTGTGCCTCAGTCTCCCCCATAAAACAGAAATAACAAAGCTGCCTTTCTCTAAACCTCTGTGTTTACGAAGTGCATGAACCACACAGGTCAGAGCAGCCAGGGTGAGGCAGAGCCAAGGACTGGGTACAAAGCAGCCCTGACCTCCATAAGAGCACAGAAATCTGCTTCATTTGAAGGTGTGATGTGCCCCAGTGCAAGCCACAACACGGGATCCAGCTCTCGACCCAGCTGCTGCCAGCCTGGCTTACCTGGAGCAGGGCCATGGTGAGTTAGGGGCTTGCAGGACACTGTGCAAGCTCCCGACTGCAGGTGCCACTCCCTGCCAAGATTTCACACATGTCCCAGCAGTCAGTTTGGAAATCAGCTTTCAGCTGCTTGTCTCCCCAGACTCGTGCAGCTGAACCCCCCAGGCCAGGGGAGCCCCCGGGCTGCCTGGTGTCCCACCTTACTGCCTGCTGCATGAAGCGATCCGGATCCACCGCCGAGAACGTCGTCAGCACCGTCCCCGTTGGCACCCCTTCCTCCAGCCTGATTAACTTGTGGTTTGTTGGGAAATACGGTGCTTCGTTGACATCTGTGACTGAAATTGTGACCCCTGCTGTCGACTGGAAGGACATCTGGATGCCACTGGCCAGGGGAGCTTGGTTTGATACCATCACTGTCAGCATGAAAGCTCTGTTCATCTCGTAATCAACTGCCTAAAACAAACAAACAAGCAAGTATAGAGCCAAGCAGAGAATAAATTCTACCTTCTGGCTGGAAGCTGCAAGATTAGAAGGCAGATGATATCAAAGTCATTGCCTCATCTTGTTTCCTCCTGAGCTGAGTTCTTTTGAAGGTGTAAATCCAGAGCAACTTCAATCCAGTGGAGGATTTGGCCTTCCAGTTTTTGGAGGGTCAAAGAGTTAAAAAAATTCCACAAAGAAAAAAACTGCAAACAGCAGGGAGATTTTGCCCTGTGTTTTGTTCCAGAGCTGAGTGGTTTCCAAAAGACAACCTGCCTGTGAGAGTTGAGCATCAAATGAGCAAACCCACCCAGGGCTGCTCTAATGCAACAGGTGGAGCCTGTTCAGAGGGATGGGACTGGAACTGAGCAATGCTATTAGCACTGAAACTGCTGACTGTGGAACCAGGACAGTCTCTCTGGGCCCATGAACCTGAAGGGCTCTTTATTTTCCCTCTTAAATGAATTTATAAGCAAAGGTGGAGCTGCCAGGAACGATCCCTGGTCGGGTTAAGCAGGTGGTGCTTCCAGTGGGACCTCTCATCCTCCTGGTGAGGCACCTCGTGGTCTCTGGAGGTTGCCTGCAGCTCTTACAGCTGGGTTTTGCTGCTGGGAGGCCACAGGTCTCTTCTCAACACACACATGAAGACAATGTGTCTGTCCCAGGAGCCAGAAGGAGTGAAAAGCCTTTGCTGGCACAACTGACTGAGCCCAGTATAATAATAATTTCTAAACCATCCCACTAATTATTATGAGGGAAGTCGCTAATCATCTGCCAGGGAGGCTTGAGTTATGCAAGATCACACCTCTGCTTGTTAAAAACTGCTTTGCCATGATTTATAAATTTAGAAGCATATCCATCCTCCCTAATACCTTCTCCAGCACTGAGTCTGCAAGGCACTCATTCAGGGTGTAAAATGCCACAGCTACACCGACTTGGGCAGGGATTTACAGCAGCAAGAGCTGCCTGCCATGTCCTGTTTAAAACCCAGTATTGTCAGGAGGGAAATCAAATCATAGGAGGCTACACGAGAGAAACAAATTTCAGGGGCAGAAGGTAAAACAGCGAAATCTCTACTCGATTGAAGTGCAAATGTTCCTGATGCTAAATGGCTTCCTGACAGGCAGGGCCAACATTTAATAAATAAAAGGAAGCATAAAGATTCCCAGTACACCCACCCATGCTGACTCATGGACTTGTGCTGCATTCAAAACCGATGCATGGTAAAAGTTCCCATTTAAACACTATTCAAGGCCTTGAAACAATTTGACTAATGCATTTCCTCAATTTCTTTTCACACCCCCTGTAATTTATATTCCCCCAATTTTGTTTTTTTCATGCTGCTCTGTTTGCTAGGCTGTCCACAGGCACTCTGCACCTCTCTCCCCTCAAAGGGGCTCAGAGGCAGCTGGGGGCTGAGCTGAGCAGCTCCATGGGGAATGATGTGGGGAACTCCCTGCTCCTGATGCTCAGGACACACTGACCACACAAACTCTGCTGGGATGTGGCCTGATGCAAAGGGGTTGTGGGGTTTTTTCTCCCCACAAAATGTAGGGCTGTTCTCTCAGCTTCTTCCTCTTCTGGTAGCAACAAAACCGGGGCTGCAGAAAATCTGTGCAAGGAATGCAGCTGGACCAGGATCAGCCACACCAAAGGCTGCCTAGGAGGCATCAATGTCACCAAATAGTGTCCACCACACCTCAGCCTGCAAGACAGAGGTGATCTGCTCATCTCTCCTGTGTCCACTGAGCTCTATTTCACACAGTTTTGTGAAAAGAAGGAAAAAAAAAGGTAAAATCCTTTTAGAATCCATGCTGTCCTGGCAGTCTGGGTTATTGAACCCCATGGGACAGCAGCCCCTTGCAGCCAGACACTGTCCAGCCCTAAGGCAGAACTTCTTTCACACCTTAATAAGCAATTTATACCAGAACTGTTCATAACTCTGCTCCCTAAAACTGCCTCCCTCTGAGGATAATGGTGCACACAGCACTCTGTGCTCCTCACACCACACTCACCCTTCCCTCCTCCATGCATCTCACTGAAAATGCTGTATATTGGTCATTTGACATGACTTTAGGGACACAGTGAACTTGGCATTGCTAGGTTAACTTCCAGGACTTGATAATCCTAGAATTATTTTCCAACCAAAGTGATTCTTTGCTTCTATGACGGCAGAATCCAGAAAAAGCCAGAGAGCTGTTACATTTGGGACGAGGACATGTGGGACGAGGACATGTGGGACTCTTGCCTCATTTTCACTTTCATGTCCAAGAAACACTTGTCATGAAATAAAGTAGCAGCACTTTTGCAGATACTCCTTGCTGGGTGTTTGGTGTGTGATCTGGCTGTGAAAGATCCCCCTGGAGATGCTGCACATCCTCCTCCTTCACGAGCACCTCCAACCTGGGTGCAGCGGAGCGATGCCGAGGCTTGCCACGTGTCCTCCTTTTCTTGGGCTGCTTTTAACCAAAGTGAACAAATTTTCCTGGTGTTATAGTTGAGGCAAATAATAACTGAAACTTCAGCAGCATCTCCATTATAAATTCACAGCTCTGATCCATGCAGAGTTTATAATAACATTTTACTTAGCTTGCTGCCACAGGGCAGCCACTGCTGCTCTGGGAGATTGTCTTCAGACTCTGCGGCATCTCATCTGAGTGGGAAGTTTCTCTCTCCCCTTGATCAAGGGTTTCTTTGAAGATTAGGGTCTTGCACAGTTATGGAAATGGTTTGGAAAGGCAAGAACAGAAAAGGGAAATGTTAAACTTTTGGTGATCACACTGGAGCTACAGATGAGGTTTTGCTGAGGGCAGCTGCAAAATGGCCCCCATGAGCATAATCTGAACTCCAAAGGGAAATCTGGCTTGGGAGGATTTCTGGCCCTCCATTTCAGGCCCCTAAAATGCTGGGGAAGTGGTGAGATTCTGCACAGAGCCCCCCTCCCTGTGCTGTTGCTGTGACTCCTTTGCTTGCAGCAGGAGTTTTGTATGAGTGGCTTTGAAGAGCCACACGAAAATCAAGCCATGTAGGGTCTGTAAATAAATGGTTCATTACTTGACTTAATTTTTTACCTGTGTTTTCAGCCACATCAGTGATCAAACCAGCAAGAGACTGTTCCAACACAGCAAAGAACAAGCTCTGACTGGCCACCCAGTCAGATGAGAATACATCCCCCAAATCTTTAAGCATATTCACTTATTAACAGAGAACAAAACATTTCAAAGAAGAAGGTGGAATCCTAAGAGTCTTCCCTTCTTCACCATGAAAATTTAATCACAAGCAATTTCACTCATCCTCCTTGCTGAAAATACACCAACAAGCCTCCCAGCCAGACAGGGGTAGGGAACCCTGGTGCCCAGGAGGATCAGGTGAGGTGATGTAGTGAGGACATCCAATGCAATTTCAAGCTCTCAGCTCAGCTTGATGAGATTGGATTTTCATGTGGTTCTCTGCTTTGTGATCACTGTGGGTTACACAGCAGTGGAAAATCAACACCAGCATCAATGGTGTCTTGACAAATCTGCCCTGCTTTTTGCCTGCAAGTTGTGAATAAGGGATGGTTCATTATGCACAAGTCCTTATGCAGCAGTGTTGATCATGCAAATCCCCTGTTGTTCACTTTGATGTGCCTTTAAACTACAGTCCTGACACTTTGCAAGATTAAGAATAAGGGGTCCTCCCCTACTTGCAGTGACAATGTTGGCATTTCGATTTCAGTCTGGTGGCTGATGTCAATGGAAGTTAATTTTTTGCACTTTTCTTTGTTGAATGTTTTCTGTTTAAGCAGAAAATGTACAGATTTGGATATGTGTATACTTACACACACATATACAACCATATGCAGGTGTCTAAGCCTGAAGAGCTTGCATGATGTTGTACCAGGTAAGGCTGTCAACCATCACCACAGAGCAATAAAAAGGGATAAATAAGAGGACCCTGCTGAAATACCATCTGGCAGGTAGGATGATGTGTCCCTTGAAGTTTCAGCAGAGCAGCAGCTCACATAGCCCAAGGGTCAGGGAACAGGACAGGCTCACACGTTCCTGCCAGCATGGCCTCACTGGCATTTCACTGATGTCATTTTTCCTAAGACACAAACTGTGCACATTAGGAATGACTGCAACTTGTTTAGCTAAAAACAAGGAAACAGGGCTCAACACAGAGCTGTTCTTCAATCATGCTGCTCTTTAAACTTTGTATTTCTACCTATTTGTTGATTAAAACTTTTTGTAAGGGAAGGCCAGACTTATCAGAAGGTGCTGGATGCTGCAACAAAGATAGAGTTATGTTCTTTGGAGGCAAGGAAGGAAACACGATTTGCCACTTGCTGCAGGTATCTTGAGGCTTCCAGCTCTACCAGCCCATGGAGGGAAGAAGGGATGGTGGATATTTCTGGTCTGATTTCTTGGGAGTCTTTAAAGGAGATCCTCTGCTGATCCAGCCTGCGGGGTGGCTTTGAGTAGAGCTGTACTGAATTGAGGATCTGTCCCACACTGTGTGTTTATCACTTAATACCAGGAAAAAGAAAATTTCTCCAACAGTTTTGCTGCCAAAAAAACTCAGCCAAAGGGAAAATTTCCTTCCCTTCTGTTATCAGAAAATTCACTGCTCCCGAGATCTCTCCTACACTGCCTGCTTTCACAGAGGATCACCTGACTGACCTAGGCAGTGAAACACTGCCCTTGATTCACAGCCAGCAGGGGCTTTTCTGGCCCAGCCCAGGCCAGTTCTCTCTTAGAGAGCTCAAAGAGCCAAGGAGAAGCAGAAGGTGGAGGTCAGGCTCCGGTGCTGGGAATCCCTTCAGCATGTGAGGCTTTTTGAAAGCTCATGGTGGGCTGGGCTGAGCTGGGACACCCAGAACCAGCACCACACGTTCGAGGTGAGAGTATTCAGGACTCCTACACACAGGGATGGGAAACAAGACCCAAGCACTCGTACTTCCAGGCAGAGAAGGCACGAAACAATGGCAGGCTCCTGGCAATCCCTGCAGCTGTAAGGGTGACAAACAGGGTGTGCTTTGGCTTCCCCCTTACCTTTACCACGGTGACCATGCCCTCGTTGGTGACGGGGTCTGTCCGGATGGTGAAGTGGCCCGAGGGGTCCCCGCTGATGATGCGGTAGATGGCATTCCAGTTGGGAGAGTGGGGCTGGTCCCGGTCCATCACCGTCAGGTTTGCCACCACAACCTCCACTCTGTTCTCAGGCACTTCTCCTGAGTACTGCAAAGGAAAGACAGGGCTGGTCATGGTGGGATGTTACCGCTGAAGATCAATAGATCACACGGACACAGGTTGAGGTATGGTGCAGAAAAGAGCAGAGTTTATTTTCCTTCCCAGGATTTATAGGCTTCTTACCATGGCCAGGGATTGGATGGTCAGGATAACACTTTCTCACTGCACTGGTCATAAGAAATGCCCATCAGAAGACGTGTAACAGAAAGAATGCACACATATCTATGTTTACAGTTGCTGTCCTGGGAAAGTCTTTAGAAAACCATGTCAGCAAGCTCAGAAGCTGAGCTTTCAGGGCGACAGTGGGAGCTTTCTGTCCATCCTCACACCTCCCTCTCCTCTCCCCTCCATCACCATGCCCACTGGGAAGCCGGTCCCACAATGAGGACCACGGAGTTATTTGTAATGAGCAACACATCTCTTTCTCAATTCTGCTTTTCCTATTTTTTTTCCTTTGAGTATTTTCCCAAAGCCTAACTTCACCTCTCAGCCCAAAGGCGAACAAACCCACAATCGCACAGCCACTGCACAAGATCCAGCAAATGCTCCAAGGCATCCAACAAAAAACATTCCTGATATTCTTGCTCAGTTACAGCAACCAGAGGGTTAATCGTCAACAGCAGCAGAAAATGGCACACTGAAATGTCTAAACTTTTTAGGATGACTATCTCCTTTTATCCCAAGGTATTTTGCCTCACTCAGATTTCAGTGATGGCATTTTATTGCTTCTTCAGTGATTTTACTTCATTTTATTTCTTTCTTGCCATTGATTTGATTTTATCTCATTATTTGAAGTGTTTCTTGTGATTTTGCCACAGCCTTTCCTTGTGCTTAATTCTCTCATTTAGCACTGATTTTCATGGAGCATGTCCCGTTTCAGGCACATCCTGACACATTAGCTGCATTCTTTTCTGCTTTCCAGTCCCTGATTTATCACATGGCTGATCAGGGATCCTGGCCTGTGAATACTTCCAGTGTTTGGGGCTCAAAAGCTGCCAGTAAGACACATTCCCAAATTTTCAACTGTCCTCATGTCTCAGCACTGCCTATTAGCAGCACTTGCAAATCAACACTCTGATTGACATATGGCAAATTAAACACTGGGGAAATGCCGGGAGCGGCTGGCTCGGAGTCTGCAGCTGAAATTCTGGCCCCAAACTGCAGGAGCAGAGCACTTCTAAAATCTGGCCTTTGGTGTGCACAAATGCCAGGTTGTGTAAATGATAATAAATCATTCCTTTGTTAGCACAAGAGTCCATTTCCCCTCCTAACCCATCCCCATCCTTTGGCATCTCTCGGTCACGGATGCCTCTATTTAGTATATATTATTTCACCACTGACAGCAAAAATATTCAATCTGCCTTATGCTAATGTAAATTTAAATTTGCCCTTTAGTGGTACCCTGAATGGCATCTTGCCCTCTTTTCTGCTATGCACCTGTCCTAAACAAGTTTTCATTAGTGAATGCAGATGGCATCTCTTTCCAGCCATGCCGAGTAGTGGGGAAGAACAGTGGGAAGCTGCAGGATAATTCTTATTCCACTACATGCTACAGCTCTTCTTTTCTCTTTATTTCCCCTGATTTCACTTGTTCTTTACCCATTCTCTTGCCCAATTTGGAGTCTCTGCAGCACACAGCTTAAGCAAGGGAAATATATGGAAATTTATCAAAAGCCTCTTGAAAAATCCATTAGTTTATGTCATACGTACACTCTACTATCAACCTTGTCTGAACTGAGGCAGATTAGTTAAACAGGATCATCTCATCCTAAATCCACACTAGTTATTGCCCATTACATTAAATTAATGTTGTATGGCACGGCAGCAGTGACAAGTTGATGAGCCCCCAGCCTCTTTTAGGCTGCACTGCTGACAACAAGGGATCATATTGTAATTCCAAAGGAGTTAAACATGTGAAACCATCTCAGATCATCAACCCAGGACCACAGATTTTGTCCATCACTCCAAGGCTTATGCCCTGCAGAACCAAATGGAATTAAGCCATCAAGAACAAACCATCAGCTGTATTTAACCCATTGAAGAGGGCCAGTCCTGTCTGATCCCTGAACACCTTCAGTAGGTCACAACCCAGGTGCTGCCAATGACTTTGGGTTACATGGAAGAGTCCCACACAATAAATTTTACAGCAGCTCCTCTAGCAGCCATCACAACATCTGTTTTCAGCCCACAGTGACAGAGTTTAAAACATGAAGTTACATTAAAAATTATAAATACACAAGCACATGCCAGTGTAAAGCCTGGAGGAAGATCACAGCAGCCTATAAAGCTTTTCCACTGGGGTGACAGCCACAATGCTCAGCAATCCTGGACAATCCAGGAGTTCATCCACTTGTTGTTGACCTTTGTTAGGTACAGTTAGGAAATTATCAGTCCTAAGCAGCACTGAGAATGGGTATTGCTTACTGTGCTTATAAAGCAAAGTATTATTCTGATGAGAACAGTGCACCTTCACTGGAATCAAAGGAGTCATCCAAAGCTATTCAGGGTAAAAAGCAAAGCTTGGAGAGACGTGCCATGAAGAAAAGAGTAATTTTCATCAGCTACAGATCAGCAGCTACTGGGAATTCAAACTGGAGTCTGCCTTCCCTCCCTCTCACACTCCTCCACTGTCATTATTATAGGTAAATGCTGTAATGTGTATTGTCCACAATTGTCTTTACCTTTAGTAAAATTAAGTAATGACATTAAATTACACCTGCTAAAGGAAGGATGGCAGCTCAATGCTACCCACACTTCTTTAATGTCATTCCCTCCCTACCCTGGAGTAATTCAGGATAATGAACATCTTTCACTATGCTCCTTTCCAGCATTCCCTCTGCTCCAAGTTCTCTTTCATAAGATTACAATTGATTTTCAAATAAAGAGAAGCATATCTATTCAAACAAGGTAAAACAATGGGCAACAGAGGAGCTGCTGGAGTAAACACAAGATTGATAAAGCAGCACTTGACCTATACCTGTAGCATTTACTCATATTCCCCTGCATTTCATTTAGCTTCACTTTCAATTGTTGCACTTGAAGTTTTTAATTTCCAGGATTTTTTTTAAGGATCAGCCACAAGGATTTATATGGCTGATTGTTACACACTTCCCTTCTCAGCTAAGTATTCGTTCTGAAATTGGCATATTCTTAAATCCTTAAATTCTGTGGGTATTTTTTTCTTCCCCTCCCATAAAGGCCTGTGCTGGCAAAATTCCTTCTTCCACTCCTCTGGAGCTGGCCCCTCTGAAGTCATGTCCTGATGAAAAGGAAATAATTCATTCTGATTTTTGGGTTGGTACTAAAATCAGTTAGTCCCAGAATTTGTCTTTTGTGTCATTTGGACCTGACATCACATAAACACGCAGACAAATATCATTCTGGAGGAGAAGGGGATTGATTGGGTGGACAAATGATGAATTCACACTATGACTTTGTACAATAAATCTGGAGTCAGGGCAGTGAAGCCATGCACAGCCGAGTAAAACCAATTAGCTGCTGCAGCCACTCCTAGGGAGGTGTGGGATTGAGACAGATGAACACAAAGATAATTATTCAGGCTTCCTTCTAAAGGGAATTATTTTTTTCCCAATGTTCTTATTTTTTTTTTCCCCCTGGCTGGTTTTGCTAAAAAGCTGTGAAGGCAAAGATTTGCTCACATGAATGTCTGCAGGAAAGATCTTTCTGTTGTCTCCAAGATTCACTAATGATGACACAACATTTGTTCCAGGCAGCAGTGGTTTGTGAAGGCTGAATTACCTGGACAAATAGTGTTTCATGACTATAACTATGGATTAACAGAAGAATAAGGGCATCTCAGTCCTCTGATTAGACTCTGAGCCCCTCCCCTGACAGCTATGACTGCTGCAAAGTGCTGAATCTTCTCTCTAGGTGCCCCAGGCTGGGAGAAACTGAAATGGGAGTGAGTGCATGTGGTGGTGGGGAGTCCCATCCCTCCCCATCTCTGCTGCCAGCCTGCCCCTTTAGGCTCTGGAGAAGAGGTGATGTGCAGCCAGCACTCAGGGGGCTCCACTGCCTGAATAAAACCCACAGCTCCTCACTCTTCAGGGTGTCCACCCAACCCCATGCTGGCATCCCAGGCAAGGGTTTACCTTTTCTGCTAACAAAGATGATTGAAAAGCAGGAAAATTAATAAACAACTGAGGTCTGGTTGCAGCAATCTGTGTAAAATGGGGGGAAAAGAAAAAAAAAAAAAAGATGAAAATCTCCTAATAAATCATTAATTGTGATGTGCCTGCCCAACTGCAACATGGAAACAAGCAAATGCCATCCTAATTGATTGCTTCTTATTCTATCTTTATAGGCCTGCATTTTTTACTGTGGGGGTTGAATAAGCCCAGAGGTGTAAAAAAACCTCTAGACTGTACTCTGCATATCTGCCAACTTGATATTTAGATCAATAATGCTCTTCCCCCCCACCCCCCCTACTTCTACTACTGGTAATTTAGCTTTTCTTCCAGCAGACTAATTGCTGTTTTCTTAAGCCTTACTATCAATTCTGTGACCTTTAATTTCCAATATCATTTGCTGTAGGTATGGGGTGCTGGGGCTGTGAGTTATCCCAGCTGCTGTGACAGTCACACAGGGACTGCCAGGGTCTCCCTCCACTGTGTGCAAAGGAGACCAGGAGCTGGCTCAAATCCCCACAAAACCCCTCTAAAGCCAGCCTTATTCTGCAAGTCAGGCTTTGAGATGCTCATTTCTGGTTTTATTAAACTCCTCACTCTGGTGAGGTCTTCAGTGATGAGCACTGATGTCCTCACTCCTTTTTGAGGTTGCTCTGAATTACACCAGCCAGCAGCCCCTCCATAAACCTCTGGGCTGTTGTTTTTCCAGGCTCATGGCCAAAAAAATCCCTTCTTCAGCTTCACATCCACGTGGATCTACTCCACAGTCCATCCATGGATGCATCCACACCCAGCTGTCACAAAGGAACTGCCTGGGCTGCAGGCACCTCGTGGTGGTCAGGCAGGAATTAGCCTTGCCAGCCCAGACAAGGAAGGACATGAGAGTGAACTCACCAGCTTTGAGAAGATGCTTTGGAAGTTTTGCCTTTGTCCTCAGCAGTTTGTGCTGCTAAATCACCTCATTTACCTGCAAAGGAGGCATGGTGTGGTGGAGACAAGGCACCCACCTGCCCACAGGAGTTTGTGCAGGAAGCTGGAGTGATCTTCAGCGTGGTCTCCTTGTGCTGGTTTCTTTTTCTTTGGGAGAGTTTGAAAAACAACAGCGAGCCTTAAAGTCTGGCACTTCTGAAGCTGATCTGAGGCTGGAACACAGACAGCCTGTGTCGTGTTCCTGCCACAGGTGACAGCCACTGCCTTTGCACTTTGTCTTTACTGGAGTCATCTTTCAGAATCTCGAGCAATGACTAACTCTGGATCAATATACAAATTTTTCTCTTTGAATATGAGGACAAAGCTGGAGCAGAGGAGAATAAAGCAATACCCTCTCTTTCAGAAGCAGCAAAAGAAAACTCTCTCACTTCCGACTCCGGTGTGAGGAAGGAATGTGTAGGTTTCACCTTGGTTCAAAGACTCTGAGTACTTGCCAGGAGTTCAGAGCACATAATAGTAAAAGGATATTAAAAAAAAAAGAAAAAAAAAAGAAGAAAAAGAAGTAGTTTGCATATCTGACAAAGAGCACTAATTTTTTTTTCATTATCAGATGTTACATTCTTTTGATAGTATGAAAAGATGCTGCAGAAATGATGACACAAGACACCATTCTGCTGCAAGATAACCATTTCCAAATAAATATATCTTAAGAAATGAGGTTTGAAGTTTGCATAGAAGTTTAGATATTTTATAAAAATGCATTACAACACAAAGGAGCTTTTTACAATATTCGTATGAAAGGTTTAAAAAGAGATTAAAATTATGTCCTTGGAAGGCATATAGCCTTGTCAAGGGAAAAAAAAAATAAATTCTACATTTACCCCGTGTAGGAAAGCTGTACTTTATCTCTATTTCAAAGGCTATAAAGAACCATTTTAATCAACCTACTTGACTTTGGGGACTTGCACTTCTACACTGAAACTCACGAAATCTGGCATAGTGTGGTTTCCAGAACACAAAAGCCTTTAATCCGTAAACCGACACTCTTGTACATTCAAATCCTGATACTATCTCCTTGTTAGGAGCTAAAATTGTGAATTTATCCAAAATGGGATCTCATCTCGTCTAAATGATGTAGCCTTTGCACGGTGACCTTTAACAATGATTACACCCAACAATGAAAGATTTTATGTCAGGAGCCAGTGGAAACAATATACATTAAAATTCTGATCTGATAGCACA
This sequence comes from Parus major, assembly GCF_001522545.3. NCBI lineage: Eukaryota > Metazoa > Chordata > Aves > Passeriformes > Paridae > Parus > Parus major. The sequence continues at coordinate 10,099,531 of NC_031788.1, forward strand.
GCCCTTTATTTTTCAGTTTTAAACAAGGATCCTTTGAACATTTCATTTGCTCTCTTGTCTAACATACCTTTGTTTCTTGCCCATGGAATGAACAGCAAGAAAAGGTGGCTAATACTTTTCTGCAGACTATTTGATTGTCAGGTGCAATTAGTAACGCTCTCTTTAAAACAGAGACATAGATTTTTAAACAGCTGGCACTGCCTACGAAGCCTCATTCTTAAAAAAAAACCCATATACATTTATATAACAGAACATTTTTTGCACAGATACAGCATGGCTTTACAGTGCTTGACAGCCCTATGCTTCCCTTCAGCTGCAGAACCAAAGGCTGGAGTGACTTGCCTGTCTCCTGAGGCAGCTGCAGAACGGGCTGGAGCCGTGCCCTGCGCTGGGGCAGAATCCTGAGCACATCATTAATTCATGTGTTACTTGATAAATCCATTAGGTCAGCCTGGATTAGCCTATCGATCTCCCCAGTGCATTGTCACAGAGCCCTGTGATCCTCGCTCAGCTGCTGCCATGCCAAGGCTGCCAGGGAACTGGGATCAGCTGGATCCCAGCACGGCTCTTCCCAGGCTCTGAGTTCCACTGGGGAGCCCACACAGCTTTCTACAGCCTGGGCAGGCCAAAAAAAGCTTGTTCTGCTTCCCAGCTGGGAAATTCCACCACCTCAAACCAAAGCACCATGGGTTTGGGTACCCTGACCTTGGATTCCCAAAGCAGTTCCCCCTGCACCCCCCACCATGGCATGGAGGGCTTTCCACTTTGAATTTTCACTTTTTTTACTTTTTAGACAGTACTTTTACTCTCTAAAATAACCAGCTCCCTAAAAGAGGATGCAACCAATTCATTTGTTGGCACGTCAGGCCTCACATTTCCTTCTCCTGCAAACTGCAAAGCAGCAAATAACCACGCTGCTTTGAACAACGCTCTGAAAACATGATTTTCCTGATTTAAATGTAAACCAGAGCAGCACAAATTGAGTGAGAGAGCTCAGTTCCTAAGTGAGCAAAATGTACTCCACAGGTCTGGCTCTATATCCCTTGTGAAACGTGTCTAGAAGGGGATGTTTCAATTCAGGCACCTGTAATAAAGTTTCATAAAGAAGGGCCTTAAGTTGATAAGTCTGGTTTAGGATTTTCTTATTAACTGCCCATTCCCCATAATGAGTTTTTAATTTAATTTTTTCAGATTTTAAGGCATATGAAAGCTGCTCGTGTGCCTCTGGGATCTCAAGATGAGTATTTGGGAAAAGAAGACTTATGAGAGCACTGAAACTGATTTTTTACATATGCTGTAATCCTGGTATTGAGATTTTTAACAAGTTTCCTGTGCAGCACAGCTCAGCCCATCTGGACACTGACTCCTGCTCAGGCTTCCTCTGCACTGCAATTGAAATCTCTGTTACTTCCAGATTAGTCTCAGAATTAGCATACAGGGGGTTTTTGGGTTTTTTTAATGAGTAGATTGCAACTCCATCATCAGGCACTGGAAGACCCTCTGGTCTGGCTATAAAAAAGGGTTCCTGACTGGACAGAGCAGTCTTGTAGGAGAAAGCCACTGAAGCAGGTGTTTTATTCTAAAAGTGGGGTTTATTCTGTGGTTTAAAGACATGATCTCCTGCACTGGTGCCACAATGGACGTTTCTTTATGTCCTTACTGATGCTTAAATATAATGGCAGTGTCTGCCAGAGGAGTGAGAACTTGCACTCAGAGGAGGTTTGTACCAGGGTTTCTACAGGAAAGGATGGAATCCTCAAAATCTCAGAATTACAGAATGGTTTGTGTTGGAAGGGACCTGTAAAGGTCACCTAGCCCAACTCCCTGCCACCTTCACCCAGTGAGAATCTGGCATTCTAGAGAAATGCCTGTTTACAGCAACTCAGAGCACAGAAAAGACTACATTAAACACTGTAATTAATCAACCTTGCCATGAAAAAGAGGCTTCTTGCTGAAATTTTGTTTACAACATTTCCTGTGGAATGGAGGAGAGAAATGCAGTGAGAAACAAGAGATATTGGGTCAAAGAAAAGATGGAGTCACTCTATACCTGTAAATTCAGGAAAGAAAAAAATATTATTTCTCCTTTTTTTGTTTCTTAGCAATTAAAACCTGATATTGCACTATGCTGAGCAATATGAAAAAGCTCAAAAAAACTTTGTGAAACCTTTCAACCATTCTCTGATTTTAACTGGCTGTTCTCTGTGTTGTGACCCATTCTTCTACAACTAGGAAGCTCTAAGACATCCTGGACAGACAGAAAGATATGATAAGAGAAAACTCACAGCACTCCCAAATCCTTTGCTAAATCTCCATTTATTTTCCCCCACAGCATGTCACTAAAGATTTCATAAGTGAAATGTACTTAATGAAATTCCAGATATATATCCTCTTAAAATGACAGCCCTTGGAAGCAACTGTTTTTAAAGCAACGGAATCCTGAAGAATTAAAAACCTGCCGACCCAAGGAAGTTAGCCAACCTCAGGAGAGGATTTATTTCAATAATGGAATTACAGAATGTATTTAAATTTCTCAGCCTCACACCAGTGCCTGAGATGTTGTGGAATTTTAAGATAATGAAGTAATCCAGCACAAACGGGTGTTTGCCTGGGACATGTGGCAGACACCATGCCAGGGCTGTGTGGACATCCAGCCTAACCACGATGGTGCTGGGTGTCTACATTCCAACAACTGAATGAGGATTTCCAAGGCCAGGTCTGGGTTGAGGAGGAGAATTAGGATATCTCATACATAACCAAAAGCAGAAAGAGGCACAAAATCTACAAGAAACAATTCAAATTTGAGGGAAATGCTACAGGTGGAGAAATGTCAGACAAGAAATGTGGGTAGATATGTGATACAGGAGCATCAATGTCTGATTTCTCCTTGAAATTTTAGCCTGACTGACACACCAGAGATGATGGGAACGGTGTCTGATCCACACACACGGATCTGCTGGTGCAGCCCAGGGCGATTTCCACGGCAGCACAGCACAGAGGAACAAGGGCATTTTCCTCTGGCATTTCCTTTGACTGCAGAGATTCTGTCAGTGACACGTGTCCCTGTCACACCTCGCTGCACACAGGTAGCTCACACCTGCCTGGAGCCTCCTTCTCACCGGACAATTCCATGGAAAGCATGGGGTGGGGATGTGGCCTGTGGCTTCTCCCTCTAGATCCTGCACAGACTGAACAGGGGAGGAGAGAAATCCCTGCTAAATGAGACATTGCAGCAGGAGACAGCTCTGCCAGGTGCTGCAAATGAGAGGGCTCATGACAAATGGGGGACGGTGAGCGATGGCTGATGAACGCTGTCGTGGGCCAGGGGTCGTCTGTGCTTTGATAACATTAGATGGTATTTAATATTAATTAAAAAATTTAAATGATATTATAATAAATATAATTATAATAATAATTATGATATTAACCCAGCTGCACAAACCATCAAACCAGCAGGTTAGAAAGCCAAATGTCAAACCAACTGACATGTCACAAAGATGCATTGTTACACATCTCCGTGGTGCTGAGGATGGATGTGTAAGCTGTGAAAGCTCTGCAGGGTCAGGAGAGCCCCGTGCTGAATGTTCCAAGTGGAACATATGCAGGAAGCACATGGAATCTGTGTTGCTCCTCCTGGCTCTGCCTCCCGTGTGGAGCTCACAGATTACTCTCCCCAGCATGCAGAGGAGGTTGTATCATTCTTGATTTTACACCAGGTACTACATGTGTCCAATCTGAGAGAGACCAAAGAGTATTTTTTTTATATCCACCCCACACTTTTTTTTTTTCATGACAGAAAATTGAAATTTGTAATGAAACTATCGTTCCTGATTTTTTTTTTTTTTTTTTTATCACTGGTCTTTGGCAATTTTAAACTCTGAGGTCTGAAAAATTCATTACCACTAACTTCCATCAAGGGTGTTCCTGAAACCAAAATTACTTAATCAACTCAATTTAGCTTCTTGTGTAGACCTAATTCAGAAAAACTTTATCTTCTTGAATTGTTATTGCAATTAATTTCCCCCCCTTTTTTTTTTTCTGCAGCAAACGACATTTCAGTAATTAGATATTCTATAAAAATGAGTTATTCATTCAGAATAGATCCACTTTTATATTTGATTAATCATATTACCACTGAGGTCTGGGTTTTGTCTCCAAGGAAAGTTTAATGACCTCATTTTAATCCTTCTTTTAACCACCAGGCAGGTATCAATGAGGAGAAATAAAATTATCTTCTTTTTTCTATTTCTCTGCTTTATTTCACAATCTCGAGATTACATTTGATGCTTTTTCTGTGTGACTGACCCATTTACAAGGAAGAATCTAGCTGATTCCAATTAGGTCCAGGGCAGAATCAAGCTAAACTGAGCCTCGAACTGTGCCTTAATAACTAATGCTCAGTGTAATGGAGAGGAACCAGAACAGCTTTACCACATGGCAGCCAGTTTAAAGCTCTGGACATGATTAATTTGGTGATAATTTGAAAATGAATGTACTGAAAAGAAATGAACAAAACAAAAGGCACTGTAAATTTGTGTTTTTGATAAATGGGGTTTATTAGAAAGATACTTCTATCAAGGAGATGACTTTTTTTAAAAAAAATTAATTCATATATACCAACCCAATGTAATGAAATAACTCATGTAAACCACAATTTGTCTGTGAGTAGAGACTTGGATATGATTGATGACTGTTTGCCTGGCATCACCATCTATCTATGCTTTGGATCCAGCTCTATGCACATCTATATTTGGTATTTATACATATACTTCTCTGTATCTCTGTTTTGCAGTCTCAAAGGTATTTCATCCTTTCTGTCATGTGTTACACTGGTGTAAAGGCTTAAGAGACATCACAGAAGAGGCTGAATGAAGAATGCTTTCTTCATTAGGACATGAGGAATTATTGTTTTCTCATAAAGTGAGAAATATCTTTCATTTTAGATGAAAGAGGTGATAAAATAAAGAACAAAAGTTGAGCATCCACAAGAGAGCACGAAGGGTGTCTTGTGTTCCCTAGCACGGCACTGAAGGGCCTCCAGCACTTGGAGATGCTGTGCCTGGGAAAGCCCCAGTGCTCCCAGGGAATCTGCACTTGGAGCTGGGGATCAGCCTCATTCTCTAACAGAATCAAACTGTGTGGGCATCAAACTCCCTCAGCTCCACTGGACAGGCTTTGCATTGAGGTAGGGATCCATCTCCAAAGGTCAGCTTGACTCCAAAGGCAGATCAAGATGTAAATAATTTCCTTATCTTGGCTAACCTGTGTGTCTGCAGCTGCAAAGGCCTGGAATTATTGTGCTGAGTTCAGCACAAGGCTGAAAGAGGATGGGAAGAATGAATATTGCTTCTCCTTGTGCACTGTTTGTTACTGCTGCCTCCCAGCCTAACATCCTTAATCTAATTCATTGTTCATGGCAAAGGCTGTCACCAGGACATGCAATGAGAGGCAGAAAGCCCATTTCAATTTAGAACCACTGGGGTCTTATTTAGGAAAACTAGACTGATTTGTGGTTTTTAAGACCTCACTGACTATATATTTAATGGAAATGCACATAGAATTAGGTAGATGCCCATATACCCCAATGCTACTGGGCATATTCGATTCACTTGAATCTAATAATTTATTTCAGTTAGAAGTTGACAGCTCTATAACAGCCCAGGCTTTGCTGGGTACTTTGGCTGAGGCTCGTTTTGACTGGAAAATTGTAAGTGAACACAGTCATCTGGGAATTTCCATGAAAGCATAATTGATTTTTAACAATAAAGCCTGTCTGCAGAACTGTACAGAACTCCTGGGTTTGTCCTCAGCTGTAAAACAACACAGTCCTGTACATTCCCTTACCACAGCACCTGGTCCTTCCCCTTGCCAGCTCTGACCTGTGCAATCTACTTAAATTCTGCCTTGTGTGACAACTGCCTCTAAATTATGCCACAGGCATAGTTTTGATGATTTAAAACTGCTGTATGATCCAGGCTAATCTACACTCAAATGTCACTGCAGACTTTCTGAATGGCACAGGTGTAGTGACGGGGACACTGAGGTCTGAATGGACAGCTACACACGCAGCTTTAGTCTGTACACTGGCAAATCGTGTACACAGTGCTCAAGATTTAAGCCCTTGATGTTTTCCAGGGTCTAGGGACAGGGAGGAGGCAGATGGACACGTGCCAAGGTCCTGGGAGATAGCAAGCTACCCACTTTCACTAGTTTTTCTTGGATCAGCCTGTTAAGATCTCTTTTTAGGGAGCTCTCGAAGGCATCCTGGTCCAATTTTCTGTCTGCAGGAAATCCCAGTGACATCCCACTCCTGCTGGGTTCTCCCTCCACAGTGTAAGATTAATTTGTAAAACATGAGCATGCATGTAAAAGTGATTTCTCATAACACTCCCATGTTCTGAATGCTTCTGGGTACATCTGCCTACAAATGTGTTTAGGAAACCCCAAGGCAGCCTGACGTGGATGCCGATTTTGGTTTCCTACGACCATTAAATATCATTTCTCTGAGGCAGACCTATTTGCATCTTTGCATCCCAGTCACTTGGAAGGCACAATCTTTCAGCCTGAAGGAAGAGCTGAGGGTTTTCCCTGCTACTTTGCTATTTTGAAACTCACCGTTAAAAATGGAGCTCAGCAGGATCTGACTGAGGGGGCTGGAGCCCAGGCAAAGCATTCACCCTACTTCAAAAAGTCACATTTTTACAGTTCTCATCAGCTATTTCTGTGCAGTGCTGCTCTTGCATAGGTTGATGCACAGCTCTATTCTCTCCTCAAACAAACATTGAACGTGAGAACAAACGCATTCAGAACAGGGAATACAATTTTAGGTTGTGCTTGTTTGCTTTGTTTCCTCAGTTTTGGCAAGTTCACAGAGCAGGAGGCTAAGTGAGAGCTACACCATGGCTGTGAAAAATGAAATACGAATGCCTTTGTTCAAGGCACTAAAACTGGATTACTATAACCAAAGTGGGTCAGAAGAATGAAAACTGAGCAGAGCATGGAGCACAGCAGGGTTAGCAAGATAACCAGGGAAGGGAAGCTGTAGGGGTTGGAGGATCTTGGCTTGTTTTGCTTCACGGAATGATGTACACCAGTAAATCACAGGGCAGAGAAAATGGGAAGGAAACATCAGAATGGGAGAAGGAAGAACTATTTCTGGTGAAGGACAATGCCAGCAGGGCAGCGATGCTCCGAGAGCATCTTCACTCTCAAATTCCAGAGCACGTCTCACAATGGGCTCATTAACATCTCCCACAGTACTTGGGGAACCAGAGCACCTGCACACACAAAGGTCAGACACTTTTGGCTGTGTGGTGCCAAAACCAAGAAGCCCTTTTAACTTGGGTATCTCTCTGTGTTCCTTTGTGCAGGAAGCACCAAGCTCTTCTCTGCACTGCCTGATCCAGCTCAGGTTAACTCAGCCTCACTGCAGCAGCCAGGGGTGAGCCTGGTCTGACAGTATTAATTAAACAGGCCAGCTTAAAATGGGCAAGAACTGCTTTTCCCAATGTGCTTGCAGCAAGGACTTGCTCCTTCACTGATTAGCCAAGCCCATGTTGTAACCAGCTTCACCTCACCCAGGAACACATCCCTCCTGCTCCAGCACACCTCTCTGAACTCAGGTTACTCCACACAGCTTTGAGCTCAGTCTTTGGCCAGGCAGCCTTTCCCAGGCCAGCAAATGCCAGCACTGCCCTGGGAGCTGGGAAGCACCCACCCATCTCCAACAGTGCAGCCCTAAACCTTTGGAGCTGTTCCTAACTGGTGTCAGTGTCAGGATGAGCTGGTGAGGCAGGGAAGGGGATGCTGTCCTAGAGCTGCCTCTTTAAAACAGACTCCACTGGATTCAGCTTTGGAAGAGGAGATTCTCAAAGCAGTGCCAAAGGGCAAATTTTAAAGTAGCTTTAAATAAGACCTCCTAAGGCTCAGGAGCTTAAAGAACTTGAATAGCCCAGTTTCTTTTTTCCCTTTCTTTCTGCACCCCTCCAATTTTTAATTTTTTTATTTTTTTATTTTTAGTTTTTTTGAGAGGTTGATTGCCAAGCAGGTTTTCCCAAAAATCGACAAGCTCAAGTAATCATGAGCACTTTAGCCCTGTGAAATAATATTTTACTTACATGGGCTACTATAAAAACAAGTTCTGCACAGTAGGCAAATTTAAAATAACTTTTAATTAACATTTCAGACACAGAAGTCTGATCATGCAAATTCATCTGCGTCTCCTCTCTGTGCCTGATTGTTCCTGATTGAATATGATAAAAATAGACTTTGTATGAGTCAAGTGTAGGCATGGATTTCTTTCACTTCTCCTCCCCTCTGATTATGCATTTTCTCAGATAAAGTGGAAATCCTTGGATGGCTATTAACAGTATCATGGGTCAGACTGGAAAGGGCATTCTGCCTGAGAGGAGTTAAAGATTTCACTGGAATTAAAGGCGTTCCTCCTGTGAGCAAGAAAGATGCTTCAATCTTACATAAAACATCACCTGAGACTATCCAGCATTGTTCTGTCTCAGCTGACTTTTAATCTCTGAAATACCAACTCTAATTTCACTGCACTCCCTCTATCTGTGGTGAGCATCTGGCCAGCAGCTATGGATCCATATTAATATGGAAAAACCACAACTCACTTGCACACAGGAGATAAATATTTGAAGGGAGACCGAGGAATTTCCCCATAATTAAGACATGTTAGAAGACATGACCCTGCTATAAGTAACAAGGACTCTGGATAATGGAGGACACAGTGATACCTTTATCCTACAACAGTAAGAGAGACAGTTTTCCAGTAAAAATTCTTACACAGTCCAGTTAAAATCTCAATATTTTACAACAGCTGCTGACTTGGCAGGTGCAAAATCCACCAAAAATTCCACAGAAATGAATGAGTCACAGAAAACTTGGGCAGGTGGGATTAAAATACCTTTTTCTATGGCACCTGACCCAGAGCCTGTGGCCATGGGCTGGTTGGGCACATTGAGGAGTCTGTGCTGCCTCTCCTCTTTGGCAGAGGGAAGAGCTGCCTCCCTTCATTTACTTTGGAAAGCAAAAATGTCCCATGAAGAACACAACACTGTGGACAAGCTGAAGCCCCTTAGACAGCCAGAAGAACATTCCCTGGGTCACAATCCTGCACTAAACCATTAAAAATGCCCCAAACAGCTGCCTGTGAGGTTTACAGTGTTTTAGGGGATGCTCCTCTCTTGTGGTGTCTCTCAGGAGACACTTCCCCACTGCTGGCTGCTCTGTGATGCTTCTCAGCACAGGCACAGGTAGCACTGATGATCAAGAAAACATTCAACATCACAAAAAAAGAGCTGGAAAAGGACCAGAGGAGGCACCTGGTCCTGGCTGTGCTGCAGCTCAATACACGTAGTCCTCATGACTGTCAGGACTGGCCATGCTGATGGACAATGGCCTTAGAGTTAACAGCAGACTTGAGTTCCAAATGGTTTCATCCAGAGACTCTGATTTCCTTCCTCCTGCATAATTTCAGAACCCTTTGTTTGAGAAGGTGGGGCTCTTTCTTCCCCTGCCTTTCAGGTGGTGGACCAAAGGATGTGAAACCCACTGACACCAATTTCCATGGAGGCACCCAGGCATTTTGGAGTTTTACTGAGGTATCTTCATTTTGTACCTTTAAGGATCTCCTCTGTAATTGTGTTGCTCTTTTACCGCTTCTCATCCAGCACTACACTTTGATGCCAGCCCATCTGGTATTTTGGATGTCCAACACACCTCTGCTGGATGTGTCATTTTGGCATTCCTGTGTCTGTGTCTGAAGCTCCACGTGCTCCATGCACTTCCCCTCTGCACTGTGCTCGGCTACAGACGTGCCCTGACTCTCTCGACCATCGCAGTGGATGCTTTCCTCTCCCCCATCCCGTTGTTAAATTTTACACAGCAACATTAATTCCTGCTGCTGAATCCATGAGCTGTGACACCAGCATGGTGCAGTGTCCTCCTGAGCTACATTCCCATCCAGAAACGATTAAGTCTGAAACCACCCTGGCTGAATGACAGGTAATTTAAGAGCACTATAGGGTGGGCCTTTGTATCTGTCTGGGATGAATACAGCTCCTGGGTTCCTCTCCTCTGGCAGCTTGCCAAAGAGCAAGCCACAGTTTCACTTATTCAGCCTATTTTTGTTTTTACAGTAGCATCTCAATGCAACTATTTAAAATAAAAATATACAATATCTCTCCAAACAGTCCGCAGACTTAAAAGAGACCATGGGCTTTCTCACTCTCTGAGGAGCCATAGATTTCCTGGAAAGTGATTTTTGCTATTATTTTTAGAGGTGTTAAAATGCAGATCAGACTATTTGAGGACAGCGAGGAGATTCAGCTCAGGCTTAAAGAAACTCATCAGCCTGATGCTGTTCCCTCTGCCAGTAAGGAAAAAAAAACATATTATACTTTCATACTCACATGAAATTCAGCCTGGCTATACCCAGGAGTATATCAAAGATATTTGTTTCCATAGAATCAGAAAGTATTATTGTAAAACACCCCTGGTTTTCAACTCTTTATAGAGAAGTCCCATGTGCCACTGTGGAAAGCCCTTTGGCCCTCGCTCTTTCTTCGGTGATTGAAATTAGAGAAATAATGGTACACATCAACTCTGCTTAGAGGAAGAGTAGCATTTTCTAATCCATTTAACACAGCTCTGTGGGTAATTCTCTTGATGGCTTTTATTCCTTCCACGTTTAACACACACTGAGACATTAAATACTCAGAATTCACCTGAAAGAAAATTTCCATTATCCCACCTTCCATCAGCTTGGAGAAGCCCTTTGGAAAGCCATTAAAATACACCCATCTGGAGGGGATGCTGCCCTGCAGAAGGCACCAATGTGCTCGTGCAAGTAACCCTGACCCAGCTCATCCTGCTCCCCAAAACCTCAAACCCAACTTGCATCTGGAGACAGGGAGCCACAGCCTGGGTCATGTGAACAACCTGTGCTGAAGTGACATGGCCACTAGATGTCATTCCTTTTTCACTCAAATGGAGGGCAGAGATGTATTTACCTGGCACAATAAAATCCCCCTCACACACCAGGGAGCTGTGGCACTGCTGTGCTGCAAGATCCTGTGGTCCCACAGACATAAATGTCCTTCCAGAGAGAATAATTCTGTCCTGGCAGGAGAAAGGACCACACAGCCCAAGACCTGTGCTGTACTTTTATGGCTCTCCATAATTGTACCATACTGAAGGAGATCTTTAACCACAACTTTACAACAGAAAGATTGGAGCACCCATGGTGGACAGGAAGCACATGTGTGCTGTTACATCCACTGGAGCAGCAGCACAGCCTGGGGGCTGATGCTGACCTGAAAATGTGTTGGGTGCCCATTTTGCTGTCACTCAGGAGGAATTTTGTGCCTTTCTTCTTAGAATTTAGGTCCAAGTCACTTTGTGAGAAAATGCTGTTAGGGAGCTGAGCATGTCACAGCCCCAAGCTCAGCTCCTGATGGAGATGGGAAGGAAGGACCCAGACTCCAGAACTGACATGAATCCAGTTTGGGTCCACAGGGGCATAAACTGGCCTCTGTATGACTTCTTTGAGTTTTGTGACATATCTGCAGTTTGTAAGAGTGTAACTAAGGGGAAACTTTGGTCCTACGCTAATAAATATTCAGAGATCCTTTAGGATGGAATGAAAATTCAGAATAATATAAATAATAAAAACATTCCTCCAAGGATGTTCAGTGACTTGAGCACAAAGAAGTTAGACCTTCCATATTTGTAAAGATTTGATGTCCACTTAAGACACATCACTTAGTGCTCCTTGTTGACCCTCATATGAATACAGACAGGGGGTACACAAGCATTTCTCATTTATTAGCATACAGACCTCTGCACTGCTCTGTGATTTCTAAATTTACTATGCACATTTCAGATATTCCACATTTATGGATCATGAAGGCTGGAATGAACAAGGCCACATCATTTCACCTTCCAATTCTTCATTTTTACCTTAACCAGCTCTAAAAAATTGTCATCTGCAATCTCTGTATTTTTTTTTCCCTTGCCCTCCAGGAATACCTTGGAACACATGAGAACAGAATAGAGAAGACTTTGCTAATAAAACATCAGAAAAATCTTTAACTGATTAAAACCAGATGTACTGAAGAATGTCTACACGTTTACTGCCAGCACACACATCTGTTAGAGCTATCAGTGAAATACAGACTTTACCAGCTACCTGTTAACAATTTAGAGTACTTACAGCCCTCTTGAAATCATATCCAAGCCATAAACCCCAAATCTCTCTCACTGCTCAGCATTTCACTCGTAAGTATTAATAACTCTGATATGTCTACAGCCAATTGCTATGAAACAACTGCATCCTCTTTGGTGCAATCAGACATGGGCTGTTTGCCACCTTATTTGAGCTCCTTCAGTGCCTCATCCAAATCGGTCACCAAATACTTTGCTGGTTCATGAACCAGTCTTTTCCTTCTTCCTTTTTCTCCCCTGGAAGTCTCATTCCACAGTTATCCATCAAAGTTCCTCCCATCAGCCCAACCAGCTTGGAGAGACAGCAGATATCAACACCCATGAATTAAAACCACCGTGGCCATGCATCACCCCGCTGGTGTGTGGATACTCACAGTGCTGGTAGTGAATTCAGGGGGGTTGTCATTCACATCTGTCACTGTAATGATGGCTGTGGCTGTGTTTGAGAGGCCGTAGTTAAGATTTCCTTCCATATCTGTTGCTTGAACAATGACTATGTACTGCTGAACTTTCTGGAAAACAGAAAAAAAAAAAGAAATAGAAGAAAAGGAAAAGATGAGAGACAAAAACACAGCCTGTAAAATGCCTTGGTTTATTTTCCATATACAAGTGTGATCTTTGAGAAGACTGAGAAGTTAATTGGATAAAAAATGTTAGTACAAAAAGAAAAAAAAAATCAATGAATTTTTCTGCAACGCTTTTGAAGTGATTTTTGCATAGATTGGGGGACATCACCTGTCTCATGGGAAAATAAAAGTCTTATGGGCAAAATTCCCTGGTTGAAGCTGACATTTTTATTAACTTTCAAGCATTTTCTGCAACATTAGCTTCTGTCTTCTGAAAACCAGTAGAAGTTTTGTTCATGTGTTTTTACTGAAAACATTGCTTAGAACATTATACCCCTAAAATTGACATCAACATTGCCTGGCAGCCCTCCAGCTCGTTCTGCTCACACAGTTTGATGCCCAAAAAGCATTAAAATGCTCTTCGTGCTTCAATCCTTAACACAGTCTTGGTAAATAAGGAGAATTTCAGTCCAGTATGGGAGAAAAAAATAATTCAATGCAATAAACAGCAGTACAGCAGAACTAATTTAAATTCCTGAGCACCCCCTACAACACAGCTCTCAAAGGAAAAAAAAACTCACAGAGCCAGCCATAAAAATCACACAGTGAAGTTCTAAAGGATGCTGTAAGTCAACACAACTGGAAAATAAACCTGAATAAAATAGGAGAGGCCATCTGATGTTGCATGTGCACACATCTTCCTGGGATCTCTTTACTTAGGAATATCTGCCTGCACCAAGTCTCCTGATCTTTACAACCGGCCTCAACAATGAATTTTCATTTAGATCTGCAGATTTTACTATTGATTATGTGTTGTGTATCTGTACAGGCAGACAGGAAAGCAAAGCTCCTCTCCTGCAATGTGGGCAAAGGGATGCACAAGAACCAGGATCCAGCCATAAGCTCAACACATCCCTGCTCCTTAAGGCTGCAGGTGGCACAGCAGAGAGCCCCAGAGGTGTATAAACCAAGTGGAGGCAGAATTTTATGCAGGAAAGGATTTTTTGTGAAGTCAAGTGGAGGGACTTTGATGCAAGGGAAGACCAACTACCCCCAGAACACAGCTCAGGTACCCAGGGCTGCTCCTTCAAGGTGCCAATGCTACAGGCGTGTGTAAAATGCCAAATGTCCTCTGAAGTTTCAAAGGGCATGAATTAGGTCAATTAGGTCTCTTTATTCCCATATAAACATCCTTGAAGTGCTGTAATTGGCTCAGATCTTTAATTCTTCTGAGCTGCCAGAGAAAGAGATCTGCATTTTAGCTTTATCTTGATTCTAGAGCTTTTAATTGACCTGCTAAATTGACAAGACATCACACTTAGGGATCCATCAGCACCTTGCAACTGGAATATATTATGGAAATGCACTTTCATTATCTCTTCCTATCTTGTATAATAAAACATGAGGGAGAAACTATTGTTAGCCCTTGTTTTGCCTCATGCAAGAAGGTGCCGTTCATTGCTCCATTTGTAAAGCACTGCACAAGGCTGAAATGTCCTTATTAGTGAATGCAATTTCTATTTCATTTCTCTTTTCCTTCCTTAATCTCTGTTACAGACAACCTGGGAGGCTGATGGAAGTATTTCCTTACAGGCCAAACACTTTGGTTGAAATAACAGAAGGTTTAAATCATAGAAGTGGGGAGGATACTTAAAAAAGTAGCAGCAATCAGATTTCACATAAATGAGAAAAACACATCTGTGTGTGTACTCACAGACCCCAGGTTTACAACAGAGTTTTATTTAACAAAGCACCATACACCGAGCTCTGTAGTGTTAATAAAAAACCCCTACACAAATTCAGAACACTAAATTAAAGAAATTTAAAAGAAAGATTTTGATCAGATCATACGGCACACACAAAAAAAGAGAAGGACAATGGCCAGGATTTATTATAATATGCAAATGTACCAGGCACAAAGAGCTGGTGTAGAAGGATGGAAAGAAGGGAAGGATGACAAAGGAACATAGGCAGTCCAAGCCTGGTGAGAAAATGTGGGGAGTTACAGCAGATCTCAAAGGGATGGAGTGCTCAGGAGGATCACGATGGGAATGGACATTGGAGACTGGTGCTGTACGTCAGGACAGCAGAGGCAGCTGATGGGTACATCAGAATTGAGCTGCTGGGGGAGTCCTAGAGACATCCCCAAAGCTGCACTGATTTCCATCAACTGAACACAAAACTATTGTGTTTAGAGCAAAAGTGGATTCTGACATGGAGAATGGTGTGGAAAGTTGTATAGAACTCAGACATACGAAATCATAAAAATATCTAGGTTGGAAAAGACCTTTAAGATCAAGTCCAGCCACAAAGCCAACACTGCCAAGTCCACCAAATGGAAATAGTCTGAGATGTGATCTGCCAAACCTTCAGGCACATGGCTGCCATCCACATCCAGCTCCATCCAAAAGGCTCCAGCACTGTGGGCATATAAGGGTGTTCCCTTCAAGTGCCTAGTTTTAGTTTATAACTAATTCAATCTCCAGTGAGATTGGCCCCAGCAGATAACAAATTACTGATTTTTTGTTCTTCTCTAGCTAATCTTTTTGCTTTTGTGCATTAAGCTGATTTTATTGAACTATTCAATCAATTTCAATTTCAGCATGTCCTTCCAATTTGTCACATCATCTCCAGGGGCATCTCAGTTTGTTGTCCTAATAGTATTATTATTGTTAGAACTATTAAAAAAAAAAAGGCAGCCTCATGCCCCCAAGCACAAGAGACATTTTCTCGATGGCATTTTGATCATACAGAATAATTCTCCTATTCTCTTTCTCTGCAAAAATGACATTTTAAATAGCACAGGGCAGAAATTACAGCATAGAGGTAAACCAAAATGGTCCTAACATTTACTGTATGTTTGCCCTGATGGTGCTGCTGTGGAACTCGGGAAACTTGCCTGTGGCCCAAGGGTGTCTAGACTAAAAACCCAGCCCCACTGAAGCCTGTGGGAGGTCTTCTGGCAAGTTTTTCTAATAAATCCAACAGATCTTCATGCTACAGCAAAGCAAACGTGTGGTTTCTGCTCCAGCCAAGGAAAAAACTCGTCTTGATAAGTGCAGAGCTTTTAGTCTGACCTAAAAACGAAGGACTTATAAAGGAAAAAAAATTATGAAAGAAGAAATAATTAAAGGAACTGTGGCAGATCTGCTGTCTGCTCTTCTGTCAATCATTTGATACAGTGCCCCAAAGAAATACATCAGCTAAATTCCAGAAGATGGGAATTAGCTGAAGGAATGCTTTAAGATCGTTAATGGCAAATTAGTCAAGGGCTTGGTTAAAAAGGTGCCTTGTACAGGAGGAATGGCAGCTTGGAAGAAGGGCAACTGAATAATAGAAAGATATGATTTAATAGCACAAAATACAAAAAATTGCAGCAAGGCACCAATAAAACAAAACTTTCCTGGAAGTTGTTTTACTGGGCAGGAGGAAGGAGGGCTGTCCCCGTGTCCCACCCGCTCCCCGGTGCCTCACAAGCACAAATCCTGTGTGCAGCTCTTAGCACTGCACATCTGGCAGCCCTGAGTCCCTGTGCCAAGCAGCCAGGGCTCATCGGGATGCTGAGCACAATCCTGGCCCTTGTGCTCGCTGCTGAGCCCTGGATCCAGCCAGGTGCCGCCACTGAAGAGCCCATCACCGCAGAAGAGCCTGGAAGAGCCTGGCGTGTTTAGTCTAGCAAAATGAAGGCTGATAGCAGATATGATTGCTGTCTATAAATAACATCAGGAGGATAAACACTAGGAAGGCAAAGAAGCAATTTAAACTAAAGGACAATGTTGACACAAGAACAAATGGGTATAAACCGGCCATGAATAAATTTAGGCTGGAAATTAGTAGGTCCTTCACCACGAAAGGAGTGAGATGCTGGAGCAATCTAATACAGGGTCTGGGGAGCAAAAACGTTCAAAACAATGTATTAAATTAAGGCTAAATCCTCTTGGTCTAGGTAGAAATTATGACAAATTGATCTAAAGCAGAAGGCAGATCTCTCTCTGTGTACAAACAACTTTCTAAAAAGAAAAAGAAGAAAACCCCTTTCAGGCCAAATAGCACAGACTGTTCATGTGAAAAGGCTTAACACTGATCATTATCACTGAACCAGCCCATTCCATTGGCACACACAAAGGACCAGGTGCCCCAAACAAAATTACAGTTATTGCAAGTGGCTCTCCCCATCGAGACAGAGGCTGGCACGGAAAGCGCCGGCTCAAATCCCTGGCTGAGCTGAGCACAGTCTTGCTGAGAGAGGACATAAACAAGAGTAAATCATATTCAGAGACAGATTAGAAAAGAACAAAGTGGTTTAAAATGAAGTCCTAGTAGTGGAGTGCTACCTGTGATCCCAATTTTCAAACGTGCACGCACAGTATTTGAGAAATGTGGCTATTGCCAGTTTACACAGGCAATTATTATACACCACAGATGAGCTGGGGAACTGTGTATACCAAAGTCCAGAAATGCAGTAATTATGTGATTAAATTAATCTGCATTATGGACAAAGGGTTTTCAAAATTAGGACCTACATTTTCAAAGCTCTGTACAAATATTGTCCAATTAATTACTACTTCCTGAGAAATGTATGAGTAGCTAATTTTAGCATCACGTCTGGTAAAGCAAATAAGGTTACCAGGATGTAGGATGTATTAGCAGGAATCTACTGGTGAAGGAGATAGAAAATCTAAATTCTATTTCCTCCTGTGGTTATCCTCACATCTTCTTTATATCTGTGTGTTTTTCATCTCCCCTTAATTTTGCAACACCAATGAGATGAATATGAAATGTTCTTGTGATTTGTTTTCTAAATCATTTTTTTGCATGCTAGTGAAGACTTGATGTTCACGTTTTTGGGTATCAGAGATGGCAAACACACCATTAATAAATACTGCACCAGAAACGGGAAAGGCAATTGAAAAACAAATAAACTAACTCCCCCCAAACATTCACTTGACTCAAGCAGAAGTACTTTTTCTAAAAAGACCTAACTAGACACGATTTACACAAAGCTCACAGGTGAAGCTTTTAAAGAATCTATCCTTTAATATTCCCTGCTTAGCCTTGTTTAAAGAAAACCAGGTTTCCAGCAGGAAGGCCTCTTCTAGAAGCTCTGGGAAGAAGGCAGCTTTCACAGAACACCCCAAGAACCCAGCACATCTGCAGCTCCCCCAGCCATGGTGGTGCTGAGTGAGCTTCACCCCTGAGCCAGAGTTGAGCAGAGTCTCTGATAAACCTTGACTTTTTCATTTCCCAGACAAGACAGCATCACACTGGGGCTGCAGAGTCCTCTGCAGACATCAAACCCTGGGCCTGTAAATCCCAGTGCACAGGCTGCTGCCTGAGCTAAAAAGATTCAGTTTTGCTCCATCACAGCCTTGCTATACAGGCAGGACCAGCTCCTACCTGAGGTGTTCATGTTTCTGCTAAGACAGGCAGAGAACAAGGGAAGGAATGCTACTTTTAAAACAAACTGGGCCACTTGCTCAGTGCTGTGCAGCCACAGACAGTAAAGCAAACACCAGGGTTGTTTTCTCCTTTTGGCTGGGGCTATATTGGCTTTTCCTCCAGCATGGCAAGGTGTTCTCCTTTCACAAGCCTCTGATGTATTTGATTTTATGAGCTGCCTGTGATGGCAGAGCCCCAGGCAGGGGTGGTGCTGGTCTGGCTCTGTCCAGCAAGGCACAGTTTGCTCTGCTGGGAACAGCCCTGTGCTCCCCAGGCTGCTTTTCTTCCTAGCAAAGCTGTTGTGCCACCCTGGCCTGTGATGTGCTGGCCAGACCCTGGTAATTCCTGTGACCCTCCTTCCAAACCTGCCACCACCCAAACACCAATAAACTCCTCTGTGCCAAGAAGAGCCTCAGTCCCACCACCCACTGCAGTTTTATCCACACCTCCAGTCTGGAGGAGCTGTTCCACTCCCCTTCAAAACCCATTTTGTCTGATACAAATGAAGGTTCACAGCCAAGCTCAGGATTCTCATTGGCACTGGAGCTATACTGACATCCACCTCTAACAGCTTTCTCCTGGCAGCCTGATTAACCACCAGCAATTAAACTTCTTCTTGACACTTTCCCTCTCAGCACCTAAGAGCCATAACCTGGGGGATCTCACACCTTATACAACTCATTCTCTCTTGAGCTACTGCACTTTATGATAGTATATTAATGTGTTACAATTGACACCTTTTGACCCATTTGGAACCACCAGACACACCATTAACTTTCCCAGCTTCTCCCAGGGCAGGTGTTGAATCTCTCACAGAAGTGTAAATGGGACCTGCTCCAGCTTTTAGCAGCTCTTTCCTCTTTTGTGTGGCAGCTTCTGAAAGCAAAACAGCCTCTGGTGGTGGGTACAACACGGCAGCAATAGCAAGCTGAACTTTCCTATGACAGCAGGAGGAAGTGCTTTAAAAGTTACCTGGAAGAAAGTGAATATGATCTTTTTATCACACAGAGGTTACAACATCAAAGAATGCCAGAAAGCCTTTCAGGAGTCTACTCTGTTTGGCCTTTTAGTAGCATGAGACCAAACAGTTCAGTGGCTGCTGCCCACGGCTACCTTTTCTTGTGCCATTCAGGTGGGGAAGTGCTGAAGTGGAAACCCTGCCTGCACTGGGTACACAGCACACCCCAGCAGGCTCCCAAAAAGCCTCCCAGCATCCTGGCCACATCTCCCTGGAGCCTCTCAGACAGCAGGTATGTGAACCAAACAGAATTGCTCATCCATCTCGTGGTGAGTGCCAGGACGCTGCTGAACAGCTCCGAGAGGGATGTGCCAGTTGTCAGGGATACACAGGGATGCTCAGAAATAGAAACTCCAAGCACTAAACAGCCCTGAGAAAAAACCAGGAGAAAAAAAACAAAAAAAAGGAAAAAAAGGAACAAAACCAACCCACGGCAGACAAATAAATGGAGATGGTAAGACAGACTGGGGGTCCTGACAGATCATTTTAATGATTCTCTTAACAGTGGCTGGTTCCAGCAATACTGTGCATAGGAAGGGCTGTATTAAACTGGAGCAGAGGTGCTTTGAGCACAACACACTGCCACCACATTCATCTGAGATAGATACTTTTTTCTTCTTTTTTTGGAGTTTTACCCCTAAGGGATTAGACACTGAGCCTGGGCTATCAAGGTTTTTAAAAAACACCCAAGCTGCAGTGAAAAACGTGAATTTTCAATGTAGCAACTTCTGCCCACAGAAAAGGGCATACAGGAAAGTTCATCCACCGAAACAGTGAAGTGACCCAAACACACCTTCAGAGGGTTTGCCAGGCTCTGACCCCAGCTGGGCACCTCTGGTGGCAGCAGGATGTTTACAAGTGTGCTGTGCCCACGGTTAACAGCACAGTAGGGTTTGTTATTAATCCCATACTTGTTCTACATTTGGACTTGCAGAAGATGGGCAATAGAGGCCACAACATTTCTTATCTGATATTTGAGCACAGGCATTCTAAAAAGTTGAATGAACTGACTCAGGAGCTACGAGCTGACTTCCAAACTATTATCAGAATTATTATCAGTATTGTCAGAAACCCCATTGTTACAGTATCCCTGTCCTTGGAGAGTATCAAGTTTTCTGTTTAGAAAGACTGTCAGTCAATGAGCTTCTCATTTATACCAACATTAGAATCACAGAATCACTAGAAATGGGCATCTCTCTTCTCAGTGATCCAAACTCCAGATCAGAGATAAGTCCACAAGGAAGCAGGGGAGAAATAAGGAAACTGAATTACCTGCTTCTGACAGTCATGCAAAGGGACAGCAGTGAGCTGGAATGAGAGACAGATAAATTTCACAAAAAAAAAGAGATGTGATGAATATCTTGGATAATGTATTTCGATTCTGACTACAGCCACTGTGCCAAAACAGAGGAGGGTTGTGATGACAGCTGCAGGCTGCAGCTTGGAAGATCTGGATTTCTTTAGCATTTTCCCAAACCCTCCCCAAGTGACCTTTAGCAGGTCATTTAATTTTTCCATGCATCAAAGAAATTAAAAATAACACTTCAAAATGAAATTAAAACTCTTTCTTATCTAACAGCGATACCACGAGAAGAGAAATCCATTTATTGGCTGCAGCACTTGGTCACTGGGATGAGGGAAGCTGCAGAGCTCCCATCCCCAGCCCCTGCACAGGACAGAGCTGTGTCCATCTGCATCTGCCAGGAACCAGCTCTGACCCAACTCCCATCAACACTTTCCAGCCTTTATGCCCCAGAGATTCCAGGCCACCTCACAAAGAGCACTTAAAAGGACACCTGAGGAATAATAAGCATTCTAACTTTTGGCTGAGGCAATTTCTGTAAAACCATGAAATTACATTTGGCTTTTCTTGGGCAGGGAGAGATGAGCAATAGTTCAAAATCTGGGTGGTCACACAGCACCCAGCGCTGCAGAGAGGTGCCCTTTGGTAAATATGCCAGAGGTAAATTGATGCTGCTTCCAGGTGGTTTTTGCCACTTACTGACAAAAGGAGTGAGTACTGAGACAGAAAAAACTCAAAATCTCAAGGCAGAGAAGGGAAAGTAAACAACAATCTCAGAAACATTTTTTTTTTTTCAAGTAAAAAACAACCTTCTTTGGACTTGTGCAAAGCAAATTCCTCCTGCAGCGCATAACTTCTTGGTGATTACCCAAAGGCCAGGCTTTAGGATAAAAAAATATCCTAGTTATGTCCATTGCACTCTTATAATCCACAAAACCTTTGCTGTCAAATGCTGCCAGAGCAATTTAATAAACAGGGAGAATGCCTTAATGTATTCTGAAACCTGAAAACCACCCATCATTAGCCCCACATGCTGTTTTCCTACTTTCTCTGCTTTAAGCCATTTAGCTGCTACAGCTGTTTTTCTTGTAAGTCTGACTTCTGTTTTTATCAGCCTGATTTGTTTTCTGGTGTATCACGCTTGATTAGACGGAGGAAGAAAAACCTTTCACAATTCAGGTAAAACTGTCTTCTTCTTTAAGCTCTGTCAGGCTGGAAGCTTGAAAAAGATCATCAGGAGGATCAGTGTAGGTGAATAAATATTCATAGTATTGCTCATTATTTATACTTGGTCTCCTTTTTGCAGATAAGCTTGAAATTCCACACTCATGACACCACTGATGTAGCCAGACCTTTTTATTCTGAGGAACACGAGGTTTTTTTAAAAATCTATCAGTGCAGCAACTAAAAAAAAATAAAATCAAGGTATTACATTCAAACCATTTTGTCTAATCCTATATGTAATACATGTGGTATGAACAACACTGAGATTCTGGATTTTAAAGTTATTTGCAGTCAGGAGCACAACACAAGTCTGGGGCATCTGTACTGTGTTGACTCCTTATGGTCTGGATAAAATAAACTCATTTGGTGTCATTCGTTATTCATTGCTGAGAATTATTTTAAGGAAATAGCTTGGCTAAGTCCCTGCTGGGTGCACATCATATGTGCCTTATGACTTGAAGGGAATGTCCAAACAGAGAGGGAACAGGTTAGAGCCACCAAATCAGCTGATTTAATTAAATTTGGCAGAAGGAAAGGTTAGTGGAAAACAGTCAAATAACAGAGAAGAGATGAATGTGAGATGCTCCCTATTGTATTTCTCTTCCAAGCTGTTTCACCCGGCGTGGGCAGGGTCATGTGGCGTCGATTTGCTGAGGGAGAATGTGATTGACAACTTCTGGAAAAGAAATTCAGTTTAGTTGTGAAGTTGGAAATAGTAGAGGGGGCTTTTGTCAAAACCTGCTCTGCCTGCAAAGGCTTTGTTTTCCTGCCTTGGAAAAGGGCTACATGAAAACAGGTGCAATGAAAAAGATCTCCAGTTCTGTGGGAAATGAACTGAAAGCTTATCTTGTGAGTGAAGGATTTTTTTCCTGGCTGGAAATTCTGACCCATGACAAGAAACAAAGGCATTTGAACATGAGCAATATTTGGTTTTGCTAATTTTGTATATAATAACAACATTAAAGATGCAACACACAGGAAATAAAGACATGTAGTTGATTCAATACCTGACTTGTACTATGTCTTGGTTTAGAAGGGCTACAATTCAGACTGAATCTGATGGAAAGAACAATTAGGTCCAGAGCAAAATACAGTAATAAAGTTTGTCATAACTTATCAAATGCTACACAGCTACAATTACTTCAATGGTACAAATCATTCACTGAGCACAGTCTAGGATTAATGGAGGATAAAGTGCTACACTTTCCTGAAGGAGACATCTCAGCTTTTTTTTACAAGCTAATGATCCTGGTGTTTATATCCAGTTGTATTAGACAAATAGGAAAGAAGGATTTTTTATTAAACATTGTATTAATGGATTTGAGAGAAGTCACGAATGGGTACTTATGTGTACTCTTACAAAAGAAAGGCCACCAAAGTGAGGAACTATTTCCAGAGAGCACAGGGCTTCCCATGGAGATTCCTGATGGCTGTCAGTGCTCTCTGGGGTACAGCATTTGGGGCATGAGACACAGTAACCCCAGGAAAATACTGACTGCCCTACTGGCCCATCCTGGGTTTACAACAGGATGTGGCTGCAGGGCATTTGGGCAAACTTAATTTTGGGTTCTACTGTACTCAAAGACTCAGCAGAGAACCAGCAGAGTGAGGTCTGAAGCCCAACCTCTGGTAACTCAGAGGTTTTGCAGAGGTTTTGAAAGGGACCCATGGCCCTGCAGGTACCTGTTCTCTGTTTTTAGAGTACAGCTCACTATCCTGCCTGCTCAGAGGGCTTCAGACACGAGATAAAACCGGGCAAGCGAGGAACAGGAACAAATGACTTCATGATAAACTGAAAAACCGCTGATAAACGAAATGATTGAGACTCCAGGCTGGCAGAGTGCCACTGCCAGAGCTGCTGTGATGAGCAGGGACGTGTTCCTTCCCATACTGAACCTGCCAGCCTTAATCAGATCTGCCTTAGCAGAGCCTCTGTACACCCAGGTGAGGCTCCAAAGAGAGAGCAGCTCTGCCAAACTGCTCCATGTCAGGAGAGGGTCTGGTCAGAGCAGAGCTCCAGGAAAAGCAGACTGATATATGGAGTGTGAAATTAAATGCCCTGTTTATTAATTTGAAAGAGGAGGGAGTGGACCAAGAAGGATTTCTGATAATCCTAAATTTCCCCAGCTGTACAGGGAGACCTTTGGAGGAGTACCTTGGGCCCTTTCTGGTGACTGTGTATGACAAGAGGATGGAGCAGCAGCCATAAGCCACTGCAATAATTGAAGGCAAAATTTAATTTTCCCAGAGCAGGGCCTTAATCAAACAGCATTTAATTTCTATGCTTTTTGTCATCTAAGGGATGTGCAGGATCTTTGCAAGTGTCAAAGGCCTTTAGGTGACCAGGAGCAGGTTCCACCGTAGCAGGGGAAATTTTTATAAAGGAATTGGCACTGTAGAGACCCCAT
The DNA here is from genome assembly GCF_001522545.3 of Parus major. Taxonomy (NCBI): domain Eukaryota; kingdom Metazoa; phylum Chordata; class Aves; order Passeriformes; family Paridae; genus Parus; species Parus major. The sequence goes on from NC_031788.1 coordinate 10,123,732, forward strand.
TGAAAACCTCCCAGGTTCTTGTAATATGGAATTAACTTCACATTGCCACGAGGGATGAAAGAGGAACTTGCCAACCACCTTTATGTGATGAAATCCAATTCTTGCAGCTACAAAATTGGAGGAATGTAGCAGTTTCTTGGCTATTAGCTGCAAGAGGGAATTTCAGCACTTCAGCTCTCCCCAGTTCTGGCTACATTTCCGCTTAAAAAACATTTATGTAGGGAAGTGCTGAATTTCATACAAGAAGCAAAATGACCCTGAATTTAGCAGGCTACATTATCAAATACTCAAAAGTAACAGACTGAAATGAAAAATTGCAAAGCATAATTCTGCCAAGATAATTAATCCTTGTTAACCCATGACCTGATCATATATGATGCTGCTCTGACAAGCTTACTGAAATGCTATAAATAATGCCAGCATATTTTATTTTCTTTGTAAGCATAAATATTGACAAATTCCTACTCATTAAACTTCTGCAAGCTGAGAATTATTCCTGTTCCTCAAATAGGGAGCAGGCAGAGGAATTAAGGCTCTTTTTTCAGGGGGACTCATTGGTTTGCAGAGTCCGGTTGGAGATGCTGAATGCAATTTTAAGCCTTTTTTTATGCACAGAAGTAAAACTGTATTGATTAAATCCACCCTCACAACGTTACTTCTTTTCCCCCACCCTCAGCTCAGACCTGTTTCTATGTGCAAGACAGTCCTTTTGCTGAGTTGCATCAGTTCCCTGAGCAGAATTATTCCAAAAAGAAACTTCTTGCACATCTAAATAAACTGACTGTGAGTTCTGGGCAGCAATTCATCACTTAGTGCTCAGTGACAGAACCAGTCCAAAAATGTAACAGCACACTGAAGATATAGGTACATAAAAAATTGTGAGAGAAGCTGGGGTGTAGATTTACAGTGCTTTAGGATTTGCCTCATGCCACCCATCACCTGCCATAAACCTGGGGTGTCTTATCCTGTTTAAGGGTACCATGTGTGAGCTGGAATTTGTTCAGTCTATGTCAACTGCAGAAAATAGTCCTTATTCCAGTACTGATAATTTCTGGCAATTACAAAGGAAAATGGACACTGTGGGATAAAGAGTTCCCTCAAATGAAAGGTTTTTGCTTTGGCTGTGATACGGAATTCAAATGAAACCATCTTATCTGTGGTCCACACTTCAAAATCTCAGCTGCCTGTACAATGCAAGAGAAACATCCCCAAAACTGCATCCCTCTTTTCTTCAGAATCCAGCTGAACATCTTAGCCCTGCAGCAGATTTAGGAGGAGCTGATGAGATTCTAGGTTTAATACTCTCCAAAATACTGGTGAGACATGTACCTTTGGAAAAGCAAATTAGCATTTTCCCTACTCCTACAGCAGCATCAAGCTTCTGTGGAGCTGCTCACCTCGGGTTCAGGTGTATGAACTTACACTATAAATGTTGTATGTGTTGCTGTATTTCCTTCACTTCTCAGACAAAACCATGCTGGGAAAGTAGAAGAACAAGAAGCTGAATTTCTTTACTGCAAGAAAGAAGCAGGGCTGTAAGACCAGGGACCATGTGGAGCTGGTGGGACCATCCTTTTCAGGCAGAATGCAAAGGGATTTAGGACTCTGCTCCTTGGTCCCTGTCAGAAGAAGCTGGAGGCTGTGATAAATGAGTGTCAAGAATTTTGTGAGATGGTTTGACTCCCTGTGGGGAGTAAGGTGAGACCATGAAATGTATTTAATTTTATCATAAGTTGAACTCACATTTGTGTCCCAGAGTGAAAAGGTTTTATCTCACCCCATTAACAGCAGTGTTTACCTGTCTCTCTTGGTTAATGGGAGCTGTATGGATTTCTTATTTCTTTTTTTCTCACAGGAAATGTCAGAACAGTCCAGATTTAGAGATGTATTATCTGACAGCAGAAACAAAGTGCTACCTCACACCAGCTGGAACAGGTCCTCACTTTGAGTCATTAAGGTCTCTAACTAAGCCATTAGCCCAAGGAATCACTGATGGGAGCCCTTCCCAAGGAAAACACAGCACACACCACAGAGATCCCATTTTCACGCCTCTGTCTGGAACAGAAAATACCATCCTAACCTGGCACCTTTTTTAGTCTAAATATTAGAGGGTGCATGTCTGAGGGACAGGGATTATCCCAGAGATTCTGCACTGCCTGTGGAGAGATGCCATGAGCCAGGCTCCTGGCACGCCAGGAGGGAAGGCACAGAGGGATGAGATGGATGCAGGAGCATCTCTTCAGGAAGTTTTCCCACCTGCTCTGCTGTGTGCACAGAGCAGAGCCCTCTGCCCTTGGCTGCATGGTGCAGGCTGAGCACAGTGCATAAACAGGGAATTCCTGCTCTACCAAACCCTCCTCTCTCTCCTGGAACGCTGCAAACAGGCCTTTGGGCTCGGGGCAACAGGAGGTGTGGGTGCAGGGTTTGATGGGTTAGCTCCTGGAGTGGCAGCTGGGGTACATTTGTCTGATGTTTTCAGCTCCTTTTCCATAGGGAAGGGAATGTTCAGGCCTGTACCCAGGGGCTGGGTGTGCAGCAGGACTGGGCCTCGGGATTTTCATAAAAATGGGAGAAAAGCAAACAAACCAAATCAACAGATGGAAACCCTCAGATGGAAGGGGACATACTGGTTATTTATTTAAAGAGCTGTTAAGTCCTAATGGAAATTTTCAAGAACCATTCCATTTAGAACTAGCAGAGGTTTATTTAGCCCATATTTTCTGTTTGTTTTCACTCATTTTTCATGTTAAAGAACATTTGCTACCAGTACTCATCTCCAGCATCTTCAATTGTGTATTCCCCAGCATTACCCTGGTTGCTACGGAGACAAGATGCCACAAACAACAGAAAGCTCTTCTGGTGCAGAAGCAGTGCTCCAAGGAAAGAAATAACCCTGGAAAACATGATATCTAACAGCCCTTGCACACAGGTATGGAAAGGGGGGGACAGTTATGGGACAATCAAGGTGCTGGACCCTAAACAAAATATTTCCCCAGAGCTGCTTCCCTTTTGCCAGCTGCTTTTCAAATTGCACAAAAGCCACAATCCATATTCCTCTAGACTTGATGCCAAAGAACATTTTCTACCTGGATTTGAATAATGTGAATATATTAATTAAAGTTGATAATGGCTGATAATGATTTCCATCAGCAGTAGAATGTTGCTATATTTATCATTATTTATGAGATCACCGTACCTCACTGTAATTTATACAGAGAAGACTTGAAGTAACGTGACTTGACAGCTTAACAACTTTTCTGATCACACCTTTAAAGCCACAGAACATTGTTTCCTCAGACAACCAGATCAGTATGGAAAGAGAAGAGATCAAGCCCCCCAGGTTTTGTTTTGATCAGCTTGCCCTTGGGAAGGAGTTGACTTTGAGACTGGCTCCAGCACTGGCAAAAATAAAGGGACAATTTAGCATTTGTATTAATTATGGCCATTGCTCAGCAGAACTGAGATGTGGACTGCAGACAGAAGTGTGGCTTAAAGAGAGATGTGGGAGGGAGAACAGGAACTCTGTGTGGTGTCCTTTCTAAATCCCCCAGGAGCTGTCCCTGTGTTCCCTGGCCTGAGCAGCACCACCGCAGGGTTTGGGGCTGCCAGCCCTGCCAGCTCCCCACTGCACTCAGGAAAAGAGCTCCTCTCCTCAGAGCAGCCTGTCACAGTGGGGGCTGTGGCAGCAAGATGGAAGAAACATCTTGCAAAAGCCAGAGAGGCAGCAGGAGGAAATCTGGAATCTTCTGCCAGCTCCTGGGCTGGATGGGTGGGCAAGGATTGGACCCTCCCTCAGTGGGGAAGGGAGGGGATGACCCCACTAAGGAAGCACCCAAATCCTCACAGTGTGTGGATCAGTAAGGTCTGCAGCCCTGTGGGGTGGAACTCACGACTGCCTGGCTCTCACATGGATGCAGGAGGTATTTTTCCTGCTGCTGCTGTGCCTGGGTTCAGTGGAGCTCCTGGAAGGGAAGAACCTTCCAGAAGAAAAATTAGAGTCAGGCACTGAATGTCAGGCACTCCCAGTGCTTTCATGGTAGTATAAGCTAAAACCAGCTAAACTCTACCTGACTTTGAAAATTCTGTTTTATATCAGGTCACTGGCCAAAGACAGGTGAGTGAAAATTCTGAAAAAACCCACCAAAATATCAAAATAAGCACTTTCTATAAAGCAGGTCCCAGTGACATAAAATTTATAAAACATGAATTCATAAAATATGCAAACCAGATTCACTTTTAGCTGGCATGGCCAAAACTCAGAAACATCAGTAACTGACAGACTGAGGTCAAAACAGTTCAGAAAATAAAACAAGGAAAAAAAAACTATCCAGGAAAACCCAAATCTCTCAAAGCCACTGACATCACCGCTTTTGGTTTCAGCAGATGGAGGCACAAAGACAGAACAACATGAATCTTCTTAAACATTTGTTGTTAAGGTGAATCTAAAATGATTGTCTAGCACAATGTTAATTACATTGTACAGCAATCAAAACAGAGACGCCGAGTCTAATGAATCCCTACTCTCACCTTTGGAACTGAACTGGAGTGTCTTGTTCACCTCCTTATTAGCCCATAAATATTCTAATTAGGAAGCAACTCCAGATGAATAGGATTAGCAATAAGGACATTTTAGACTAGGTACACAAGAGATACTCAAAACTCTCATGTCTTATCTAAGGCTCTCCTGACATTTATAATCATGTAGAAACGCTAAATTTACATAGCTCTGCCTAATTAGACATGGTTGCAATTATGTTTGTGGGCTTCCTTTTTTCCTGCCCAAGTATAACTTACACTGTCAACACAGGAAGCAGGAACTGAATAGAAGCTCAGTAAGAAATAAAAGTGTTTTCTGCTATTTATTTTTTCCCGGTTTTAATTTGAAATTCATATTTCTAAGCTTTTTTCTTTTCAGATTCCAGGCAAGAACTGGCTGTTATGGATCCAAGTCCAGATCGCTGCTGCTTTAGATGTAAAAAAAGTGCTTTTTTTAGATCATCAGCATCTCAAGAGCAGGCACTAAACCAGGCCAAATTCTGCAAAAGGTGACACATTCTGCCATTTGTGCTCTTGGTGACAGCAAGAAACAAAGAAACTTGTTTCCTTTGAGGACTGTAAGGTCCCTGAAATTCTCACCCTGCTTATAAATTTTGCCAACTGTCCTGGGGTTTTTCAGTCCCTGTCCCCAGCCTGAACTTGACATTTCTACAAGAATCCTGTGTTTATCTTCCTTGGCCTTCAGAAAGCTGGTGGGAAGCAGGTAATCCATCACGTTGTATTTCTGTGCAGCAAATGTTGGCATTATTGGGCAGAGATTTGATAAATGATGTGTACATTAGAAAACTGAATTTCAATATATTGTCTTTGATGTCCATAATCACAGATAAGAGTTCTTTCACCTCGGCTCAAATATAAATCAAAGTAAGTTATATGCACTCAATTCAATGTGCTTACAAATTCCTCTTTCAGAACTAAACCCCAATCATGAAAACTCATCTGTGTCAGCAGACTCACCTGCACAGAGCTCAGCCTGAAGGTAGATGGAGATGCCCAGACATATAAAACCCCCCAGGACTGGGACATTAGGGAATTCCCAGGACAAACATCCACAAATCCTTTTTACCGACTGCTAGATGCTTAATTATCCTTACCCCTAAATGTTTTGTTTATTAGAAAACCAGCATTTTATTTGATTCCCACATCATGTTTTGAGCTCCACTGAAACAGTGATCATGGAATCATGGAACAGCCTGGGTTGGAAGGACCCTAAAGCTCATCTCCTGCCTGGGACTCCTTCCACTATCCCAGCTTGCTCCAAGCTCCATCCAATCCTGCCCTTGGGCACTTCCAGAGATGGAGAAGCCACAGCTTCTCTAAGCACCCTGTGCCAAGGCCTCCTCACCCTTACAGGGAAGAGTTTTTTTGTAATATCTAATCTAAACCTGCTCTCTTTCAGCTGGAAGCCATTAAATGGCTCATCCAGCAGAGTCACAGAGCCCTTGGAAGCCAGGCTGCAGAGGTCAGTGGCTCTAGGCAGAGCAGGACTAAAGAAAATTGCCTTAATAAAGACTCATGAGGAATGAGATAACAGCCAAAGAACAGGATGAAAACCTCCTGTTTCCAGCTTCACTGCTTGGAACGTGGGAGAGGTGGAAAAACAACAGTTCTGCTCCAGCAGGTTTATAGAAGCCAAAATTAAACAATTAGGAAACCAAGTCTCCTCCTTCAGCAAACTGAAGCGAAGCAGATCACGCAGCAAACTGACCCTCGTGAGCACTCCAGGCTGTTCCTGCACAGCCCACGCTGGGAACATCCAGCAAGGCAGCCCAAAAACCCAACTGCAGCCTCCCAGTGAATTCCACACTCTGGCTCCATGGAGCTGAAGAGCAGGGGTGTTCCTGAATATCTGCTTCTCAAAGGACATACCCAGCATGTTTTCCTGGCCAGGACATCAGTCCTGTGCCTGCTTTCTTATCAAGCTTTCTGATCAGGGCTTGTATTGGTCAAGGCAGCTGGATCTGAAAGCCTCTGATCCAGCCCAAGGAGCTGAAACAAAATCAATAACCATAGAAACCCCATCCTGTCCCCTGCTCTGCTGTATTTAAGATCAATCAATATGCAGAAACGACCAGTGTCAGGCACATCTGCACTACTCCTGCACATAATCAACTTTGTCTTGTCTCAGCTTAATACAATTTTCCACCATATTAGCAGCCTTTATGATATCCTGTCTTTTCAAATAGACGTGATTCAGAATCACTACATAGTTCAATTGGATTACTGGAGTTGCACACAGACCCACACTCTCACACTTCCCCCCCCAGATCTGCTCTTGGTGACAGCCTCTCCTCACTCCAGCGAGGCTGGGATTACAGCCATGCTTCAAGTGTTTGCAAGGAGGTGACATCCACGGCCACAGCCAGCTTCCACCATTACCTCTGGCAGAAGAATGTGTGTGTGTATGTATAATTAACAGACTGGGAAAAGAAATGAACAAACTTATCAAATGCCATGCTGAAGCATCCATTTAAAACTGCACACACTTTTAATGACTTGGGTGAGGGTTGCTGTTGCATAAATTTATTTAACGTTAATGTCCCTAGTTTGCTGTAAATTTCACACTGTGAAATTACCAGGGCAGTTCTAATGGAGCTGAAGACTCCAGCTGCACTCCATGATAAAGGAGGAAATAATTATGAATTCCTCTGGGAAGCCAAAGAAAGTCAAAGATCTCCTTCGAAGCTGCTCCCAGCTGAGCTGCTCATCAGGCAGCTGAGGAGGTGCAGAGCCGCTCCCAGCGCCGGGGGAAGTGGGATGAGCAGGACGCTCCCGCTGATGACGGCGCTGCCATCAACTGACATTTAATTTGGAAGGATTGAAAGCTGGTGTCTGCAACAACTCCTGCCAAGAAACATTATGAACAGTCAAGACAGAGCATGGAAGTGGTTTTATGTTCCAAGTTCAGATGATACTGTGTAATTTTACATCTAATCACCTAGCGCGAGACATAACCGGCACACACAGCTCCAAGAGCTCGTGCCTGCAGCTCTGACAGATGCCTGGATCACGAGAGGATGCTGCACTATGTGTGTTGTTCTATCTAGGATGGCATTCTCTACAACCCTTCAAATCCAGAGCTAACACCCTTTGCAAGAGTTTACCAGAGTAGAAAATGTAAACTCCTCTCTTCCACCCTCCTTAATCTTCTACCCCTACAAATGGCTCTTCCTTCCATTTCTGTTTCTCTCTTTTATCTTCCTGTTTCTTCTTGTTACCTCCACACTACCATGGGCTGCCCTGGCCAACACTGCTCTCCCTGCAGCAGGAGAGTGGGCAGTGAGCAGCTGGGGCACACCTGGAGACCCCAGCCCCTGCCTCCTCCCCACCACCACACTCCTTGCCTGGCATCCTCCCTTTCCTCAGCTTGGAATTCAGGCCCTCACAAGCAAACCAATCGTGGCTCACCTCTGAAATGATAAAACAACTCGTTCCTGGTAAAGGAATCAGAGAAATGTAAGAAACAAAACCACCTAATGGGGCAGACAGGCAGTATTTATTCAGTTCCTCCTGGTGCATCACTCATAATAACGTCTTGCAGCGTACTTCAGGCTTGTTTCCCAAGAACAAATATAATTCTTATTTATAATGCAACAAAGGATAAAGCAGGTTTCCTGATTCTGATAAGCGACTCTGATTATTTCTTCAATAAAAACCGTCACATCTTTCAGATTATTCTTTCATGTTTTATTCTGGCTCAGAACAAAGACAGCACAGACGAGCATCTCTGCGCCTCGAGTCACTTGGTTTATTTCCTCATTTATAGAATGAATATATTGGGACCTGCTAGAAAGCACTTCAGTGGTGCTTAAGGACTTCTGAACTTCATGGACTGGACCTGCAGGAGTGAATACCCAAGGCCTGGCTCAGGGGCACCCTCTATCAGATAATTGATCTGTGAGATGGTGACAGGGGCAGAGGGAGTGAGGTGTTATCACCTTGGATCTGACAGAGGGCTCTCCTGGAATGGCAAACACCAGCCCTTCCCAGCAAACAGCAACCCAAGATGCTGCTGGGGAGCCTGCCAGCAGAACTGCTGCTCAGTGCATCAACACACACCAGACTTTGCCTTGATCTACCAAAATGGGGTGAAAAACGTGAAATGAAATGTCATCACCTGTTTGGACTTTCTTCTCGTGTTCCAATTTCTCTGCAAAATATGTGCCATATTATTTACTGTGTCTTCTTTTAAGGTAGCTGTCACCATATGACTTAGAAACTCCAAACATACTAAGAATGGGATTTTCTGTGTCAAAATGTCCCATTGAAATTCAGACACCTCCTTCTCACAGTCTGTGCAACACTGAGAAGCAAACAGGGCCCAGACCTTATTGGGAAAAAATCCCTAAACAAATGTTGTGTTTATGTAACGATCTATTTATTTAGGGCCACTTCAATCAGATACAGCTGGTTAGACTTGAAAATAACTGCATGTGAAAACGCAAACAATAATTTATGTAACTTTAAATGAGTTTTTGCAAGATGTTCTAATGCATTTTCCTTGAACGCTCCCCTGCACATCTGGATATGAAGTCTGTAATTTAGCTTTCCTTATTCCCTGTGGAAGCTGTGTGGAAAGGACTGTGCCTGTGCCCCTCTCTGAACTGCCCTGGCACAAAGTCTTGGGTCAGCAGAGTAACACAAAATCCATTTCTCAAATGTGTCAGTCAGCCTTTGAAGATGCTGATACTGCAGGCAATGGTCACTGCGAGTTACATTAGCAGCTCTTATTGCAAACACTGGAATTAGTTTTCAGAAGAACATCCCTAAATACCCATTTTTATATGGTTGGATGACAGTAGTGGCAGAGACCATATAGAGAGCTGAAGGGGCCTGAGGATGAAAACTGGTGGAGAATATTATGACAAAATTGTTTTTCATCACAAGACGCTAAGAGTGAAGCTGCTCCCAAGGACGAGCACTTGAAAGCTCTCCCTCACTTGGAATTTATTTTTATATCGCAAAAGAGTCCTTTTTTGAAATGGTTTTAATGGTCTGAGCTAACTTTGACAAAAATTGATCTTTCAAAATGTCAAACATAATTTTGAAAGACCAGTATCAATGCGACATTTTTGCAGTTATTAAAACAAAAATGCTAAATCTCTCCAGATTTTCTTTTTTGACTGGTAATTACCATTAAAAAAAAATCATTATTTTGTCCTAATTGGGGGTGGGGAAAATATTGTGGGGGCATTTCCTGCCTAATCAGGATTATCTACATAAATGATTCTGATGCTTCAATTACTAATGTGATGGATAGATCTGAGAGAGTCTCCCACTTTTTACTTTAGGGATTCTCAGGGATGTGGCCATGGCCAAAGGAGCTGAGGGTGGGCTACCTACCCTAAGAACCATCTGATACCTTGCAGATTTTCCTGCAGGTTATTTTTCTAGGGAAGTTTGCTTAATTGTTTTGCCAAAAGCTCATACCCTGAAGTCATGAAGCCACCCAGCTCCTCTCCAGCACTCAGGGGTGGAAGCTGCTTGGCTGCTCATCTGTAGGACAGAGATAGTGCACAGCACTGGTAACCCTTCCAGATTGTCTCTTTATGCTCAAATATGCTTTCTTTCAAACCACATCTAGCTGCTGATTTACCAGCAAATACTGTTCATTTCCTTTTCTGTCAAACATCGTGTTCTGATATCAAACATACGAGGGCCACATCATTTACAAATCTAGTAATGCATTTCCCATCTCCCTCCTGTGCATTGCCATGGTCACAAAAAGATGGAATCAGCCAAGATAAAAGCATTTTCAGGGCTGAAGTTTAATGGCTAAAATAATTGCAGAAGCATACACATCTCCAAAACAAACCACTTCCAGAATGAGTAATGCGTGGAGTATCCTCTCATCTACTACTTCACATCAGCACAGGCTCTCCTGTGAGCAAAACACATCCAGTACAGGGTAGGGTGTATTGATCACAGCAGATCTCTGAGGCTGGGCCAGCTCTGTTCTGCTGCAAGCAAACTGCAGGGTTGGCCCCAAGTTCAAGAGACAAGGATCTTCTGACCTCTCTGAAATTCACCTTCAGAAGGAGACCACAATGATTCCTAAGTAGGCATTTTATCTGGCAAGCTCCTGCTTGGGTGGCATCAAGCCCTCCCTTTAGAACAACAGATACCTGGCAGGAAAGCTTCCACTTCTACAAGAGTCATTTGCTGTTGACTTAAACCCCAGTTCCCATCCTCAGGCAGCTGCAGTCAGTCTGGTCAGATCCTTGGGCATCTGACTAAAACAAGATCCTTCCCTACAAACGGAGGTGAATTCCATGTCAGTATGAATAGGAAACTACAATCTATTTATTTTTCAGGCATGTATAAATAAGACTGGAAAGACCAACTTATTGAACATCTGGATAATAGGAGTCACTGCATTTTTATGCAATTAGTTCCCCTTCTCAATTTGAGCCATCAGATTTGAGGTCACTGAGTATGTGACCTGTTTACTTTAACTGAAAACCACATTTATTTTTCTGGAGAGGCATTTGGAACAGAAAGCATTTTAAGTGCAAAAAAAAAATGAATAGTTTGAATAAAACATGATTGTACTGACATGTACTCTATTTAATGAGGATTTCTTGCACAAAGTCCTGAGAATTTTTTAGAAACTGGAATAACAGAACAACAATGAAAGGAAAATATTTAGCCTAAAAATTAGAAGAAAAATGGTGAGGTTACCATGACAAAAGAACAAACTGCCTCACTGCTTCAGCTCTGCTAGTACAAGCTCCTAGATACTTTAATGTGCATTTCTGGGAAGAATAACACACAGCTCCATCCTGCCTGCACGTGGCACCTTGCTGGCCTTATCCACGAGCCCTCTCTCAGCCTGCAGTGAATGGAGAACAGCCCAAACCTCAGTACCTGATGTTGTGATTATTTATAGCCAGCCTAGCGATGCTCACGAGTGTCTAACAAGAACAGTCCTCCCCTTCAAAGAGCCACCTTCTGCCACCTTTCTGGGTACTAATTAGTACAGAACTCAAGGAAATAGACAGTATTTGTGATGCAGAACAGCAAACACCCACATTTTGGTCCCTGTGCACACATCCTGTATTTTTGGAAGCATTACATCCTCTGCAAATACAAATGCCATGATCCTGACACTGTTCCAGATGAGATGTACTATAAAACCACTAGATACATCACAATTTAAATTATACTTTACAAAGCATGTAACAGCCTCTCTGCTATTTACACTGAGAACTGTCTATTTTAAGAATATTTCAGAATACAAGACTCTGTATTTGATCTTCTGACAGACACAGTCCTCTGCATTCAAGCTGCCTTCTTCTTATGCCCAGTTAGGAAAAGTAACTGATGCAGGGTGAAACATCCCATAAACTCACTCACGGTCTGGCAAATGTGTTGAAGGCAATATTTAAGCAAGAAATGGAGCCAAAGGTGCTCACAGGAAGGAATTCTGCTATTAAAGTAGTACTAGGTCTAGGAAGAAGGAGTTAACAAAGTCTCTCTTTAAAATGCTAATAACAGACAATGGTCTGTGGATAAGTTAATTAGTGGAGCCAGCTTGTGTTTAATTATTTCACTTGACCTCGTGCAGATTTAGACAATAATCCCTTTAGAGAGGGGAAGGGGCTGTTGGAAAGTATGTGATGTACCAAAAGAAAAACTTTAAATCTGCCTGAGCTGAGCAGGTAGTCTTCTATCTGAAATTGGAATGATACACTCTTTTCCACTGTAAGACAAGCTCAAATAGAAAAAGAAATGCAGGTCTGAACTAGAGAGATTATGCTAAGGACCTGGTGAGCTTTCCACTCCGATACTTAACTTTTTTTTTCCTCCTCCCTATTCAGCTGGGATTTTACTACTGAATAATGTATAAACCAACCCACTGTAGTCAGAGGTGGGATTTCATGAGCAACTTGAAACAAGTGCAACCAGACTGTACCAGAACTCTCTGAACATATTAAATGTGTGTGAAGAAAGAAAAGGATCTACAGACTATTAGTATATGTGGAATTTTCTTATAGGAGAGGCTCTGAAGATTTCCATATTTAAAAGAAGGGAACAGATTAGGTGGGGTATCAGTCCTATTCTTGCTCGGACTTTATAATTGGATCCAATTAAACTCAAAGCTTTGTTTTATCTGAATAGTTCAACCTCAAATCATGCTGCTTTTCAATTTAGTAATATCTCTTCAATAGCTCACCCAAATATGAAAAAACTCATTACAATTCCACATGTGAGTCAGTACAACCTCCTCCAGAGGCTCCAGCCTCTAAATGCTGGTGACACCGAAAGCAAGCCAGGTGTATGAGGAGAACCTAAACCAAATGGGAGAAAGAATTAAAAAACCAAATAGTGAGCTACTCTGGCAGGGAGTAAATGGTGTCAGAGGCATTGCCAGAGTGGGAGGAAACTCTTCATTTCAGCCAAAGGGCAGAGCTCACTCTTAGTGGAATGGGCTCCACGGGAGGTGTAAACTGGCTGCAGTTTCCATGTACAGCCCAGTTCTGAGGCTGGAGCATCCTCCTGTGCACATCCTCAGAAGGACACACAGTGCACTGGGACCAGAGCTGAAAACCTACACAGAACCAGCAGACCAATAAAACCAGCCCTACTGCTCTGTTTGACCCTCTTTATTAAAAATGTAATCTGATGGGGAATGAAAGGCCTTAGGACAGGACAGGCCAAGGTGAGTGCAAGCAGATCACACAGCCAGGCTGAGCTCACACAAACTCACAGCCAAACTGTGCCAATATATTCTCACTTTGTACAGCCAGCTGATCTCCAGCCTGTTACCCTTGTGTCCTCATCATCCTCCTGGTGTACCCTTGTGGGAGATAAATACCATGGCTGTTTTGCTGCCTGCTCATAGGACTCCCACAGGTTCCAAGCTATTTACCAGCCTCTTTCTTTGGAAAGCTCTTTTATTCTTTAAAAGTGTCTCCTATCATATCCACTTTTTTTTCCTTTTTCTTTTTTTTTTCCCCTACTCATGCTATTTTCTTTCAAGGCCATGGCTCAGAGCCCTTCCTCTATCAGTTTTACTAGTCTATCTAGCTATCAGGCTTTTTTAAAGGAAAAGTAATCAAAAAACCTTTTCCATACAGAGGAGCTCTAAAACTGATTGTCAGCTTCTTGTTTAGAGTTGCAGCAATCATGCAGAAGAGGGAAAGGTACAGATCCTTCCAGAAACACCCACCAGAAAGACACACAGGCACTGCAATTTGAGGAGCTCAAACGGGGAGACATATTCCTTCTGGGAATTGTGACAAGGCTTCAGAGCCACTGGCATTGTTCCCTTCTCAATTAAAACAAATAGTGTGATTCCTGTGACAAGGATTTGCTCACATCTTTCCCAGCCCTCATAACAAAGGTTATGAGGGATCCCTTAAGCAGTGCTGGACCAACAGTGCTCAGAACAGATTCCTCTGCTAACTTCTGGTATCTCAAATTACTGCAAGTGGCCCTCCACTGGGTGCACAACACACTTCCACAGGGTTAATAAAATGAATCTTCTTCACTGATGAGTGGTAGTGCTCTTCACCATAATTTTCTGAGAAAGGTCATTCTTGTCTGTAATGAGAAAAGGAAATGCACTGGGATGGTGGAGCTAACTCAAATCAGTCCTATGTACAATGTAGAAACATAAACCAGAATCCAGCATAAATCTGCTGGCTAAATTCAGCTTATGGCTAATCAGCTCTTCCTTTGACAGGATATGCTGCTGTGGAAATGGGATAATTTTATAACTGAATAATTTAACCAGTTTTATCTTTAAGTAATTATTTCAGGCATATTAATACATAAAGCTTCAGTATTTACATTTTCGTTACACGGCCCTGAAAAATTACAAGGTATCAGGGATAACATAGCATTCACGATAAATGATGTGCACAGAGTGGATTTCATCCCTCAGAGTGACTTTGTGCTCCACAAATCCCTGGGATGGCAGGTGGCTGCCAGGCAGACAGTGAGGGCAGAGCCTGTTGTGTGGCAGCACAGGGACAAACTGCTCCTCAGTGGCAGAGGGGAACTGCTTTCCAAAGTGTCAGAAACAGGCCAAGGCTGGAAGGGACAAGTAAAACACAGTCTGACAGAGGATGCTGAAGTATTTTACCTGCTTATCCCTGCTAAGACTCTGGTAGTTTATGTCTGGCTTGAAGACATGTTCCACAAGGACTCCTAATCACAATTTGAATGCTGTGAGAAGTGGAAAAGACACTTAACCCTGTAACAGTCCTTCATCATCCCAGTCACCTGGGGAGCCTGCAAGTCTGGGAGCTAAATACAAGGACTCGTGGTCCAAATTCATAGAAATGGATGTGCCTTGCTGGAAAAATAACTAGTAATCCCTCACTCTGGTTCTCCACCTGTGAGTTCAGCTGTGGAGGAATTTTTCTGCATGTTTTGATGAAGTGATATGGGAAGTTCATCTTGAAAAAATGAACTTGTGGTTCCGCAGTCTAACAACCTTGTTCTCTGGAAAAGAACATGAAAAGCAGAATCCCTCTCACTTTAAAGAACTCCTGGAATAGATACAAATAGCAAACAGGGTGGATGCTGGATTGTGCATGTCAGAAGGTGACATGCTTGTAGCAATTCTGCATAACTCCTCTCTGCTACTTGGAGAAGGCTAATCTGACTGAGGAAAATGGAAACAGAAGCTCTCAGGATGCATTCAGGCCATTTAGATGTCACTTTCCCTTGTTCTTTCTATTCTGTCAGTACACACACACGAGTGACAATCTGCCCAGGTAAACTCATCCATCACTTGTATGGTGTGGGATCCCTGAGCCTCACGCTGCAGCAGATGCTCCTCCAGCCCTGCCCGGAGGAGGAGAGGCAGCTCTGCAGAACATCACATTGATATGCAGTGAGGGAAATAATTAGCATGGCCACAGTAATTTAGAACAGAATCAACTCCTTTTGCTGTATTCCAGGGGTGGATAAAGGATTGAAAGCTGCTGGACTACATTGGCCAGGCTCAGCCTGAGTTACCTGTTGGCTACACCTGGATGATTGTCTGGCTGGAAGAGACAAACCCAGATTAAACCCAAACTGTATTTGGGTAATCTCAGACTAGTGGATGTCTATCTATGAGAGTGTTTCACAGCAGTCTCAATGGCTAAAGTCATTCCTGTACCAGGACAATGCCTTGTTTACTCCCAGCCAGCATTTGAACGAACAAGGAGGTTTTGTAAAGCTGTTACAATGACCTGGAGATAAATATAAGTTATTGCAGATAGTAAAAACCATCCCTGCTCAATGTTTGGAGCAGTTTACAGTTGTTGTTATTTTTGTTTTTTCTAACGGAACATTTCAAATCCTGCACTATCAGAAATGTCTACTGCACCAAACCCAGAGTGTTCGAAAAGAAATCAACTGTCTCTGCTAATAAGAAGAACTTCTCCTCTTCCCCATAAAAATTCTGCCATTTCATTCATAAATAAAATAAACCTCTAACTCAGTTGTTGGCAGGCTCTCCCTTTTATCTTTCACTCACTTGAGAAGGACCAGCAACATCACGTTTTCAGAAAGCCAAGTGCAGTAATCATAGAA
The DNA here is from genome assembly GCF_001522545.3 of Parus major. Lineage (NCBI taxonomy): Eukaryota > Metazoa > Chordata > Aves > Passeriformes > Paridae > Parus > Parus major. The sequence continues at coordinate 10,139,821 of NC_031788.1, forward strand.
TCGGATTTCATGTATTTTTAAAAGCATTTGCAGCAGCAGAGATCCAATCACTTTTAAAAGAAATACAAACATACAGAAATTTGGAAGAGGCAGCTCAGTGCTCCTGACTGCTTTCGTTTCTCCAGCACCAGCTGAATGTGCTGGGAAGGGACTCCTTTCTAGGGGACATCTCAAAAAGTTAGCAACATTACACTACAAGCACCACAGTGCTGAAATACTTATTATCTCAAATAAACCTGGATGACATTTGAGATGTCTCTACATTTATTGGCCTGCCAGCAGAGCCTGGGATCAACCACCTCCTTTTCTCTCATTCCTTTTTTTTTTTTTTTCCTTCCTGCTTGCTCAAAGTCTGTGTTCATAAAATATTTAGGGGAAGCTTTTCAGAGGATGATATTGCCTCTACTATAGCCCCAGTGCAGGTTTACTGTGCTACTGAGACAGATATTCTGCCACCAGAGAAATCAAAATTGGTGATGGGGTTGAGTTACTGCACCAGGAGCATCATCAGCCTGACAGTCTGGGCTTGATCCCACCTGGGACACTGGGCTGAGTGGAAGGAACAAAGTAACATGTGGAACAGAGCTGGTCACTTTTACAAGGTTATACAGAGAAATGTTACTTCTCAGAAAACAAAAATATGAATGTTCTGCTTGTGTCTGAAACTCACCTGACCCTTTCTTACCTCTTGCAATTTTCTTCCCAGTGGGAAAAAAACCCCCAGCTTAATGAGATGTGGAATTCAGATATGCTGCTAAATGAAGCCGTCAGTCTGGCAGCATCTCGTGTAGTACCACCCACTTCTGCAGCAGCCTGCCATAAATTAAATCAGCTGCCATGGTCCCTTCCTACCCCTGACCTCTGCCACAACCTGTTCATCTCCTGCATTCACAGCCTTCCCTAAAACCCACACATTTTGTGCTCCCATCATCGCATGATTTTTTCCTCCTAATTTCATTAAATCAGCTGCAGATTTCCACTCTAAGATTTCCTTCAGCAAGCATCTGCTTTTAACTTTTTCATCAAAACCTTGCTGTCTGAATGTACTTGTGAAACTCTGATGACCTTAAATCCCTATCATTTTCCCTGTTAGTTCAAGGAATAGGTGTTCCTTTGTTCCACCCTTGGCATTTCTCACCCTCAGGCATCCAGGCTAACATCAGGCTGTTGCTAAACTGTCTTCCTTTAATAATTTTTATGAAGTGCAGTCCAATTAACTTTATCTTCCTTGGGGATCCATTCAATTAAGTGCAGTCATAATGAGTGAGTGGACACAGAGCATTGTCACCATATTTACATCGAGATTAAGGGGAACCAGGTAAGATAACTTTAAAGCATCAGTATTTTAATACTTTGGCTTTTGATTGTGCTATCTTCAGTGTCAGACACATTTAGGAGAGACCAGCACAGTTTGAGAGGCTGAGTTTTTAATTTCCTCTATGGTTTGTGGAAATGAGAGTTTAGAAACAGCAACAAAAATACATGACTTTGTCTTAAAATAGTTTTGTTGCAAATCAGACAAAACACTTGTCCTGACACAAAATAAGCCAAAACTTCATCCAGTTCATTCTTTCATGGATTGTTAGGAAACCAGCAAAGAACCAACATTTAAGTGGAGATGCTGAGAACATCAGGAAATCTCATTTAATGAGCATGCAACAGAAATGCTGAGCTGGGAACACCAGTTCTGAAGTGACTTTTCTCCCTTTTGAAAGACAAATGCTGGATCTGGAACATGGACCTGTCTCTCAGATGTGGAACAGCTCCAGAAGTTATTTTTACACCTGCTTTGCATTGCAGAAGCAAGGGAGAAGGGTCCAATGGAGACTGAAAACCTGGTTCTGTATCACCACAGCTTACCTTAACCATTTCTCAGGCACTGATAAATGTGTCAATAAGTATTTGGAGAAATAACTGGTATCCAGGGAATTGATCTTGGTTATAGGAGTTTCAGCTGAATAGGTCAGATTTGTTAACATTTTAATTTACACAAATCTGCATTCCAAATATTGCTCTTCGTCTCCTTTTCCTAATGACAAGGAAATGTCAGCAGCAAACCCAAATTCACTCCTCTAATAGCTTCCTCAAGTTTTCAGGAAAAACAAACAAAAACAAAAAAAACCCCAGTCTGTGGTACAGTAATGGGGGTGTTTGAACACAGTTTTCAACTTAGACACAATATAACTTTATGTTAATGAACTGGGAAGTTTTGCCAGTTCCAGATGTAATCCTGAATGTAGGAGAGAGGGCTGGGAATAAGCATGCTCCGTAGCTTCAGGGCAGCCCCAGGATTATGCCCAGAGCTGGTTGTTCTGCCTCAATCCAAGTGTCCCTTGCCCAACCTTGTACTCAGCTTGGGACACTCAACACCAGATTTCCACACACAATGTGCCAGCTGTCATTTCCTGGACCCTGAGCACAAGGGAACTCACATGAAGCACATGGTTCCCCTGCAAGTTTTTAAAATGCTTCAGATGCAATGAGAGAAACACTAAAAAAGACAACCATCCTGCCTTATCCTTTCCCCCTAATTATCACCTGCCTCTTTTCTGAGCTGATTTGCTGAGATTAAAACCTCTCTCCCACCAAGTTATCCCAATCTGTGTTTCTGAAATTAATATAAAACGACGACCTTTCTCTGCCCATAGAGCCCTGCATTAAAATGCTGATGTCAGGGGGGCAATAATAGTTCTTTCATTTCCATAAAATCAGCATTTTCCTGCCAGAATTCCAATTTCTTCTCTGAGTACTCCACTACCATCCCCCTGGGGGCTGCCAGCAAGCTCTCCAGCACTTGTTTCTCCTCCTCCACTGCGAGCCTGCCGCAGGCTCCAGCACTGCCTGGGATAATCTACCTGCTTAAGATTCAGCCAACTTCCCAGCTCTCGGAATACAAGGAGTAGGGAAAGGTCAAATCTGCCCTAGGTTGTGCTTGCAGAGTCTGCCACGTCAGGTGGGAAGGAGTGCTGGAGCTCCTTGTACTCCCCCAGCTCTGCTTCCTGCCTTCACCTGGAAATCTGGAATCTGGAAAGCTCTCTGCTCTCCTGCCCTTCTCCTTGGAAAGCTGTTTCACACACTGTGTCACCCCTGGGCCAACTCACCCTGAAACAGTGCTGAGGGTGAGCCCTGTGCTGCCCCCAGCCAGCATTCCCAGCCAGAATTCCCAGCCAGAATTCCCAGCCAGAATTCCCAGCCACATTCCCATCCCATCCTGAGTGTCCCAGAGGCTGCCCTGCAGCTCCACACGTGCTGCCGAGCTGCTGCTGGAGCTTTTATCTGCTCTCAGCAGCTGCCTTTGGGATTCCTCCCCGAGCTGCTCTGAAGCTAAAAAGCAGCCCCAGACATGGGAATGGCACGGGCACAATCCCTGGCAGAGAATGGCTCCTGACTGGAGCCTGGACCAGCGCTCAGCAGTGGGGACAAAGTGTGCTGCTGGCCAGAGGGGCACAGGAAAAATCTGCAAGGTGCTGGAGGCTTCACCTCTCAAAGTTTAGGTCCCAGGCCCACATGTGGGGACTCCTGCTTGCTCTGCCCCTGCCCACAGGAGAGGAAAGGAGGGAAAGAAGAACAAAACCGGTTTCTGGTGCCTTATCCCAGGAACACAGCACACTGGGCTCTCCCAAATTGGACTCTCCCACTGGATGTGTTAACTCTGGGTACTGCCTGAACATAAATGTCTGAGCCTCAGAATAAGCAAATCCTTCCTTCAATACTCTCTGTGACCCATTGTTCCATGGACAAATGATCCTTCTTTCAATTAACTGAATTACTGGAGCTCCCCCAGTTGCACTGAGCTGCACTCCATGACCTGCACAGTCCGATGGGGAATTAAAAACAGAACTGAAGTTCTGGGGTTCTCTCCCTTTACACCCATTGACCCCATCCCCTCCTTCCCCACTCACTCCATCCCACCACTGACACTGCATTGATTTTTGTTTAACATCTGAGGTATAAATGCTTTGTCCTTGAGCTACACCCACAACCAGAGGAAGCAGAGCTCTGAGAATCACATTATATAGTTTACATTGGCAGAGTATTTTTTTGTCAGTAAAAGTGAAATTTCTGCTGCATTTGAAAAAGCTGCACATTGTAAAACACCAGAAAGAAGAGGCACTAAAGGCAGAACATCACACAAACCCAAAATCACTGGATGACATTTTACTAGTTTGGAAATGACACAAGGACACAAAGTGTGCTGAGTGCAGGCTGTGTTCCTTTTCCAGGGGTAACATGCAAAGAACTAAGGTCTAGAAAGGGCTATAGATGTCTGGCACTTTACTGCCCCCCAACAGAAGTGGGGACAAATGACCATTTATTCATCCCCTTATGCCTCCTGGAGTATTTTCTATATCTTTGACTTTTACAAACTTAGGAAAGGAAAACATCAGCTCCAGGAGTTTGAAGATGCTCACAGAGTTTCATCGACTGCTATGGATTAAGACAAAAATATCACATCAAAGGCACGATGCCCCACAGTTGTTGCAGAAGCAAAGACTGTGATCTCCACACCTCAACTCAAGCTTTTAGAGGCTTGTCATTAAAGACAGGGTTTGGGCTTTTTGCATCAGCAACCCTCAACACCACCTGGTAAGACAGATTCAAACTCACCTCCCTGTCGAGCCCAGCAGCCACGGTGACAATGTCCCCTGTCTCGCTGTTAATAGTGAACATGTTTTGTGAGGGGCTCTGCGGGGTCTGGGTGACGATCCTGTACCTCACCATCCCGTTGGCCGTGGTGCCGTCGTCCGCGTCGTTCGCCGTCACCGTCATCACGTAGGTCCCTGGGAACGAGCCAAGAGGAATTATCAGTGCTACCTCATTGCTGAGCAGATTGTGGTCCCACTGACCTGGGGTCATGCATTTGGTTCAGAAAGGCTATGGAACAGACATCTCACTTCAATCCAGCCAGCCAGGCAAGGCGAGGATTATGGAAATAGCAACACTGCTGAGATAGATGATCTGGAAGGATGCTGATTGCACGTAACTGCTAGACAGAGAGAAGTCATCTAAGGGTATCTATGATTAACTTCTAATTCTTTCAATGATTGTAAGTTTTAGGGCAGCATTTTTTTGTCCTGCAATTTCATAGATACTCACAGGAGTTTTTTTCCATCCAATCACCGCATTCATGTGCATTCAGAAGTAGAATTTAATAGTGGAAAGCCCATCAGACTTCTCAGCAGCTTCAGAAGGACACCATCAACATGCCCATGCCCAGTACAGGAAGCAACTGCCTGCTGCTTCCAGTTCTTGGAGAAACATCCACCTTTCCTGTCCCTCCAGGATTAAAAAATCCATTTCTGCAGAGCAAATACAACAGCTGCTGCCCAGCAGGACAGAAAATCAATGATTTGGTATGTGTGGCCAGTGATGTATTGAATTGTTGGTTTGTTTCTTGCTAATCATCAGTGTCTTCATTTGCCTTGCAAAAAACAATCCCTACATTCTCGATGCTGTCGGGAGCGCACTGATGCACTGACAGGCTCATTAGCACTGGAGTTTGGCAGCAGGGTGTTTTGTTAAAGTGGGAAATTATCATTATGAGCGTAAAAGATGTTACTTGATTGGATGGACTCCTGCAGCTGCATGGTCCTGTGACCCCCCAGAGCTTGTGGGGCCCAGCTTTACACTTCTAATATTGATGGGAGGGAATGAGTGGAAGGGCAGGCACACACTGCTCACACAAGGCAGTCTGCAGCAGTGGATGAATATAATGATATGAAACCTGAGAGGAGGAGTGGGAGGCAAAGAGAGACAGCAAAACCAGACAGAACCTCATTTTGTGATCACCAAACCCAACGGCATCCATGAAAAGAGGGAAGGTGCCGCTCCAGCACTGCGCATTTGGGAAGTCTGAGCACACAGACCAGCTTAGGAGCCTGCCACGCTGGAGAGATGCAAAGTGGTCCTGGCAAGAGCCTGAGCTGACTTGAGATGGAGCCACACGTGGCTTTACAAAAAGAGCTGAGTTTGTTCTGGTCTCTGGGTTAGATGTGAGCCATGGGCAAACTTGAGGACGTGTGGCTGCATCCTCTGGCACACCCAGGTCCCCAGCCTGGTCACACTGGGAGCTACCACACTCTTCATGCAGGGAGACCAGAGAGCTGGAGAGCTTGTTTGCAAAGGACTTGAAAAATACCCCATGCTCTAAATGGCTGCAGCATTTTGTACCTTAGCCAAGTGTCTTTAAGCCACTCAGCATGTAGGAAATCCCCCCAGTACCTTTCCCAAATCTGGGAAACCAGTGTTTCTCAGTATTAGCAAGAAGTTTGTATTTTTGCACTTGTGTGAAGAGCTTGGCTGATCTTCCATCTGCCTCAATCAGGCTCTTTTTGTTCTTGGTGGTGATACATATATTCCTGTGAGTTTTCTTAGTTCAATAAGAATTATAGATTAAAAAATAAATGAATGTGTAAAGCAAATCTTAATGATGAATACATTCCTGTTTTTCTGCAATAATCCTGATTCACATTTGTGAAATGAAAACAAACTATTCAACAACTTTAACATTCTCCCGATCAATAAACTTCAGAAGACGGAAGGAACACTGAATTGAAACAAGGCTGTGCAAGCAACAAATTTTCTCTATTTTCTCTACAAGCATTCGTTTTTTGCTCTTTTGCAAAACCAGTTATCACGAGACAGCTGATACAAATAATGAAACCAACCCTTAGATAACTACAGGGAAAATGTACAGGAGAAATTTAAATAGGAAATATGCTGAATGAGATGTTTGATTTGGAATTTATGTTATCTTAATGCATTCAATACTGAAAATATCTCTGAACAGAATGTCAAAACCTGGGGCTAATGAAAACAGAAACGGAAGAGGAAAACAGAATCTATTTTAGGACATGTAAAGTCCTAGGATGTATTCCAAAAAACAGGTGGTATTTCATGATGCACTTCCAGCTCAAAAAACAGCTCTGAAAGTCATTTGGACTTCCAGGTTCAGACAAGGGCACCCCACAATTGTGGTCCCTCCTCGTGTGGGATGTCTCAGACTGTACTGTAGTTTCCAAAATTACCCAGAACACGTGTGAAATTATGGGTTCCCAGCCTGGCAGGTGAACCTGACAGCCTGAAACTGTGGTGGGAGGGGATGGGGGAGAGCAGCTGTACCATGGATGAAGAGCATGGAAGGTCTCCTTCACTCTTTCTCTGACCCTTTTGCTTCTCTCCTGCAGTGTAGCACTGCACTGAGCACGTCTGCTCTAGAGAAAAAGGACTGTTTCAATAGCATTTGACCTACATCTCCATAAAGGGAGATGGGGTAGGAGAAATGTCTCTAAAGTCATGAACTGAGCACCAGGGAGCTGTATTTCAAGAGGCAATCTGCTCCTTATCTCCTATCTTTAATTTTGATTATGAAACCCAACCACAGAGAAAATAAAGAGAGGAATTTGGCATTAATTACTATCTTGTAACTTAATCAAACACCCTCTGCAAAGGGCCCTGTGTGGCTGCAGCACATGATGGAGTTCCAGCAGCCACTTCCTTCTTGGCTTTCCCTGGAGCTGCCTGTCTGACCACAGTCTGCTGTAAACTGGCTGCAAATTGCTTCTCCCTCTCCACAGTCTGGACAGGGGCTGGCATCTCCTCTCCCTTCCCTGTGCTCACACTTTTCCCACCTGGCAGAGCTGACCGACAGCATCTCCTGTTCCCCCAGCCCAGGGCACCATCCCTAGGGACGGTTCCTGAGGGATCAGCTGGAGTAACCCTCACCACTGCCTCTGTTCCACTTGGCTTGCTCTGCATTTAGGCTGTCTTTAACAAGATGTATCCTCCAGATACCTGTGTGCTGCAGTGAATGACACAAACATAGATCTGTGCACAAGAGTATTCAACAGAGTTATACACAGATAAAGTGCCTGACATCCTCTGGGTGCTGTATTAACTCCTGCACTATACTCAGATGGTTGGTGATGATCTACCTGCAATAAAAGTAAATAATGTCATGCTTCTATGTCCTTTGCATGGAGATACATCTTCATGTACTTTATATTAAAATAAAAGCAATATATCCCTGTATCCAGCCCCTAATCCTACACAAATTAGGTAAATATACAGTGGCAGAGAGCACAGCTCTAACACACTCAAGGATTGAAGCTGGTATTGTTTGGTTTTAAGTGACTAAGTACTGACTGCCCAATCTGGACACCCACAGGATGTGTGTGTTTTGTGGAAATAAAATATTAACCACACTATATTTACAGCCCTGTATTGTACCCAAACAGAGGCTAGGAGCAGTTACTACAGACCAGAACCTCTGAGAAAACTCCACTCAAGACCCTGTACTCTGCCAATTTTGTACCAGATCCTGCTGGTGGTGATGAAACAAGAGTAAGTTGAACGAATGTAAACAGAGCAAGAGGGACTTTATACTTTCAGTGCCTGAGAAAAGCATCACCTTTATTTTTCTGCTCTGCATTCAAGCACACTGACAACATTAAATGAATGCATAAAGTGCCCAAACTCAGAAATTTGCCCCAGCCTGTGCAGTGTATCACAAGATGAATACCCAGTGCAGATATAACAGATATATATCTGATATAACTGCATTAAACTACACACCTGGCCTAACTCAGGTACATAACCTGTTGAAAGAAAACAATTCCTCATCAAATAAGGCACATGGTGCATTAAATAAAATACCAAACCTAGTACATCATGTCAATATTAAATCAAATTTTCTGCATGTTTATCAGCTCTTCTGAGCAGCAGATTGAATTACCATGCACATCTAGTGATGACAAGATTACTGTGCATTAGCCTTCATTAATTAATGTGCCGAGTTCATATATCACCTGAGTCAAAATTAATGGATGGCATGACAAAGGACATCTATCAATAAAAGGCAGGACCTCCAGAATCTGTAACTTGCCAGTGCATTCCCTTTGGTTTCCCAGAGCCCATAACCTCCCAGATGTTATTTTGTCAAATGAGATGGTTTTGTTTCTAACCATGGATAAGACACAAGAGAGAAATGCTTGAAAGCAACCCTTATGGAAAATATTCCCATTGTATTAATTAAAGTTTCAACAGGATAGGCAAAAAAATGCCTTACAGAACCTGGGGGAATGGAAGCAAAGGGAGATAATTTATACCTGTACATTCAGTTTTGTTTGTCAGTTTTAAAATGAATTGCATCTCCTTCTAAAAGACTGTAAAGAGATTTTGTTAGATTCACCATATCTCATTCCATCTATATATGTTGAGGAAAAAGGAAAGCAAAACAAGAGAGATAACTGCCCTGAGCATGTGTAAGCAGATAAGCACAGTCATAAACAAATGTCCCCCTCAAATCACTCTGGAATCTGAGAATCAGCTCAGTTCTTTGTAGCTCAGACAATCCCAAAGCATGCTGAGGGCTGCTAATTCCCCTCACGTTGTCTACAATCTCTGCCCTCCCATCTATGCAACTTCATTTCACCATAAAGATGAAGCTTTCAGGAGTTTAAGGCACACAAACAATATTTTGGCACAGTTGTGCTCCTGAAGTCTTTGTTACAATTGCTTTATAATTGCCATTTTTCTAAGCTGGTTTGATATCCATTAGTTAGATTTAATGCATGTTAAAATAAAGAGGTAATGGGCACTTACTGGGAAGCCAATAAAATAGAAAAATAAAAACTCCTTTCACTTTACCCTTTTTCCCACATGTCTCTGCAAAAACACATAACCCTCTCAATCTTCTATGATATAAACAGAAAACACTAAAACTTCACACACTTTTTACTGATAATGCTGTTTCTCTATCTAGCTTTATCTTACAGTTTATGTTTTTAAATGGCTGGTAAATGGCTGCAGAATCATTAAAGGTTGGTTAACCTTCTTAGTCTAATTCTGACCTACAAGAGACTTAATTTAATCATTCCCACATGGAAAAGGACGGAATCATTATGTGCAGACATGTGGTGATAGCCATATTACATTAGATCTTCATTAACCCAAGTTAATGATGGCTTTGTACTAATGGTAGCTTCCCCTTACTCCTCATTTTTTCCCCCCAAATTGGAAAGCTCACTTAGTGGATCCTCTACATCTGATGCTAGAGATGACAGTAAGACTTGTGGCAAGATTAAATACTGAGCAACAGTGTAAAATTTACAACATTTCCTGAAGCCAACGTTTTTAACTCAGAAGAGTTTCCTGATATTAGCTTCCTTCCCCACAGAGGATGGGAAGCTCAAGCCCCTACTCATAACAGGCAACTTCACACTTCAGGTGATTTCACCCATTGCAAGGAGGTCTCAGGGACAAAAAGACCCACAACAAAAGCAAAGGCATCAAAACCAAGTTCCAAGACAAGTATGATGGGATCCTGAAAAAATACAAGTGAACTTTCTGTAGCGTTAAAGACTAAAGCATTTCATCTAACAAACCTGCATCCTCAAGTCAAAAAATGAAATGTGTTCAGAGGGTGAGGGGAAACAATTTCACACACTCATTGCTCAGGGTTTCAAATGAAGTTGGCCAGCTGACCCAGCAACAGTGCTGAGTGGAGTCACAGAGGTGAGCAGGAACGTGGACAAGACATCAAGATGACAGAAGTGAGTGCAAGTACTGCAGGTGTAATAAATTGCAAATATACTTAAATTAAACTGCATCCCACATGCTCTGGATAAAAAAACGAAGTAGAAGCAGCACTTTCCTTCTGAATGGTATTCCTTCTGTCGTAACTGATAGCTGCTGTCATTCTCCTTCAACATAATTTTTGTAATCATTGGCAAATTTTGACCTTTCAAGCAGCTAACCTAATTCATAACGGATGCCACTTCCTAATTAGCAGAGACATTGGATTCTCGGCTTCAGACAGGGCAAGAGCCAACCTAATGAGAATAAAGAGAGTGAGCAGGTCTGGAGAGACAACAGAGAGAGCTGAAGAGGCTGCTGTCACCCAGAACGGAAATAAGATCTCCTTATTGTTAAAAATGGGATAAATACCTCCGGAGAGCCAACGAGCAGCTGCACTGACTGCAGCACACACATGGCCCTCTCCAGATTTGGAGATCACTCCCCTCCAGCAGCCTGCAGCCCACTGAGACCCCCTTACCCCAGAGAAATCCCACCAGTCGAACATCAGGATGGGCAAAGGCACATCCAGCCTCTGAGCAAATGGTTCTGGCTGCATAAATTCATGAGGTTCAGCTCAGCTGAGCTCCTGCACATGCATCCTCTCGATTTCCAGGGCTAATTTGAAGAAGGGGGAAAGCATGACAACTTAGGACAAGGTATCCTGAATATCCCCACTGAATTGTGCTGAACAGCACAGCCAGGTTTCATGCTGCACTGAAGGCAGGTGTGACTCCAGGAACCAGGCAGCCCCAGCTGCACACAACCTGACACTCAACACATCCTCCACAGGGATCCAATCCCTGAATTTTGACACTAGAATACAATACAATACAAAGTGGTGTAATATAATATAAATGGTATTTTATATATATCATACTATGCTATTTGTAACTGCTGGTTAAAAGGAGGCAGAGTGTAGGCTATTACAGTGTTCAGTTGTGACTCCTACATTGGTGTCAAACCTTGATTTCTGCATTTTTTTCCTTTACATCAACTTGGCCATTTTTTTTTTTTGGAGGGAAAACCCATCAGTCTTGAGATTTGCATTTTTTTCTCACTTACAGTCCTATAATTCACTTCCTTGCTCTTGGGATTGGATGCTACTGAAAAGGAAATTAAGAGCACAGATTTCATAACCACTCACCTCGAAAGAAAATGGAAAGCTCTACCACATGAGTTTGCAGAAAAACAATTTCTTATCTTAAAATTGTGCTTGGCTGAGCAAAAGAACTTGAAAAAGAATATTGTGTATCCTAAGTCTGTGTGTAATGTGCAAGAGAATAGAATCAGGTTGGACAAAGCCATTTTAATGGCATATGAAGTGCAAGGATAAGAGCAGCACCTGCCCAGGGTGCAGAAGATGGCACTGCCATAGATGAATATATTCAAGCTTGGGATGGATCCAGAAGTAATTCACACAACCTGTGAGTACCTCTGGGATGAATGGAAGAATCCATTGAGTCCTACTCTGACCCTCTGGAATATTTTACCTGTGCATGATCTCTCTGAAACCTTCAGCATTTGCATTATTTTTAGTTTCTAGTGCTACAAACCAGAACCTGTGGCAGCCCCATCCATGAACCTCTTCAGGTGCTCTCTTGAACTGGCACCTTCCTAAATGAAGAGTTCTAAAATTACCTCCAAGCTGGAAAAGACATAGTGAATGCTTTGACTATGAGCAGCACGATGGTGTTTTTGGAACGGGTTGCAGTGGCAGAAGAGGGATTCACTCTGTGTCCTATCCATTTTTTAAAATGAAACATCTCTTCAGCTCTCAGGCCCTGCCACCCAGCAACACCTGCTCTTTTCCTTGAATGAACAAACAACCAGGCACACCAGGCATCTCCTCATGAATTCCACTGTCAGGCTGGAGAAGAGGAACAAGCCAGAACTGCAGAATCCAAATTCTCCCCATGAATATATATATGAATGCAACTATATGCCTTAAAAGATTAATTTCACAAGCCTTAAATTGCAGTTTAATTTGAAAACTAATTCAGCCTCATAATTGGCTTTCTGTTCAAATCACTGAGGCTAAAGATTTAAATTCTTAATATTCAGATGACTTTCGAGTTTCTGGCCCCATCTGTGCATTAGTCCATGGTGTTAATCTCTGAGGGAATCTCTGCTGGCATAGAAATAAAATAAACAAACTGGGACACTAGTAGAATAATCGGCTTTTAAAATCCTTGGTTTTTTTATATATACTGCTTATTTTTTATGAAATTTCTTTAACTCAATTTGCCACATATAGATTTGGCTCCCAGCTATTTCATTTTTTCACGTGGCATGTTATCAACAATTATTCTATCAGAGTTCCATGGATTCCAGAGGAGATGGAGAAATTTTAAATTACAACATTTCTCATGTAAGAAATACTAATATTCCTTTATTTTGGAGGACTCTCTATACTCATTCACACCACTCCCATGAAGAATGGTAGGAGTAAACTGTCATACAGAACTCCAGGAGAATGAAGGGGCTGGACAGAATTTAAAAGAAGTCACTTGGATTTGTGGTATTGACTTGAAAGGGACCAAGATGTATCCAGAGTTAGTGAAGTGGAAAGGATGAACGGGAATGGAAAAGGCCAGTCTGACAGGAACAAATTGTTTTGGAGAGACGAGTTAATTTTTGACAATCTTTCTGTTAAAACAAAATAGATACAACCCAGAGCAAAGCACTCAAGTCACTGCAGAGCATTTCACATTGACCTTTTCAGAACTGAACGCTTCAGTTAAGTAAGACATCCACATCCTTCTGCCAGGAAGGGTTTGTGGTGGTTATAGCAAAACTAAGCTTCTGCAGAGATGGAAATAGTCCTTCTCCATCACACTATTGTTTTGTGATTGAATTCCCTTTCTTCTTTCATATTTAAGCATTTTCATGCCATCTTATTAATTTTTTTTTAAACTGTAAGTTTCTCCTGGAAGAGCCGTCCCCAAGGACACCGCTGGGATCCCGCACGCCCAGCAGAGGAAGCTCAGGGGCTGTGCTCATGGCAGGCAGCAACTGCTGCGGTACAGAGGGGAAAATCCCACTCCAAGCTCCAGTTCCTTCCTGCTGCAAGGAGCTGGTGTGATGCACCTCGGAGATGTGGGCATGGAAAAGGCAGCAGAACCCTTGCAGGGCAGCTGAGCTCTGCACTCATCCTGCTTTGTCAGCGCTTGAAAGGCAGCGCGCAGCTCCGGGAGAGCTCTGCTGATTAAGGCTGCCAGAGGGAGCAGGGGAATTTCAGCTCCAGCTTGCAGCTGCATTTTTAAAACTTGGCTGTGTTCTTCACACAGAGGCAAAGTTCAAAGAGGCAGAACATTATTCAACATGAGTAAAACATGGTCTTTTAAGATACACTTTCAAACAGTGGCACGTTAAATCAAAACAACTTGTGGAGGGGGAGAGTGAGGAAGAAAGATGGTCCTGTGGAAAAGGAAGTCCTGCATCACTAGTGTTCTGCATTTTTGAAGGGCCTGCTTTTACACATTTAAATTGCCCAGCTACTTGACCTGAGGATAGATAAGCTAGAAATGCATTAAACTGTTCTCCCAGAGAGTATCAGAGAAGGAAAGAGATGCAATTCAGTTTAAGAGCCAGCACATCAGAGGATGTCCAGGGGCCAGTTCTCACTACAGAGAACTTCACCAAGAGTGAGCTCCTGCTTTCAAGAACACTATGCTATGGCTCAAGACACTATTTCAATTAAGGTATTATAATCTTAACCAGCAACAACAACCTATTATAATTAATAGTACTTGACGATTTCTTTTCTATTCCTGCCAAGGATTGCTTCAAGGTGACTTGCAGAGAGCACGCTCCTTGGGAACCCAGGCTGAGTGCTCTGCAGGCTGGGAAGCCCCTTAAACCCCATCAGACTGTCTAATGAGTATCTTCACAGCGCTGCCAATTCATCCAGCTTTTGGACAATTTTGTATTCTGTACAAATTTGTATTCCAGGCTAAAGCAAACTTGCTTCTGCGGGAGGCTGAGTGCCCAGCAGTGTCACACCGTGCTGCAGGCTGGAGCACGCCTCCTTCTTCATTCCCATTTCCTTGGGTCACTCCACTCTCTTCTGGCTTCTTCACTGTTCAGGAGGTCACATCTTGGCCACCCTCCATGCCCTGGCCTGGCACACACTGCAGCTCCCTGCCAGGCTCAGAGATGAGGCCCCACACTCTGTTCCAGGTCACCACACCCCAGCCCAAGAGGGGACCAGGCTGTGTTTGGGCACAGCCCTGCCTGCTGTGCACACACAGCCCTGCCTCTGCTCCAGCCTGGAGCCCAGGAGTGCTGGGACAGCTCCACAGGGCCCCTTCCTGCTCCCAGGACTGGATCTGCTCTACTGGTCCTGCTCAAGCCTTACTGGGGCTTTCCCTGCAGCTCAAGGTCACTGCTCAGTCTCTGCTCAACAGCACACATTTGATGGTCTTGCTCTGCAAAATTTCCATGGGTAGAGCTCAAGCTCCAGATATTCTTTTTTATCTGGTTTTTTTTTTATTATTAAATCTGGGCAAAGAGCCTTTGGCTGCTCGTTCTAGTTGCCCTCAAAGTCAGTGTTTATTTGGGATACTCTGTAACACCCTGCTCATCAGAGGTGTGCAAAATTAAGAACATTGCAGATACTGTCGTAATCAAGTAATCCTGCATTTTTAATCACAGCCATTATAAATGGGCATATGGAAGATGTGAGAAATAACAATTGCATGGGATATCCAGGGAAGCATTTTCAGTCCTCAGGCATAGTTCAGCAGCACTGAGCAGAGGAAAATGAATGCTGAACTCCTGTAACATCTAACAAGATTTTTTTGGTTTGCTTGAAGCATGGATATTCACACATATGCAGATATATTTTCTAGATCCATATCTAACTTACTGTTGAATCAGTACTGAAAAAATTTTGCTGTTACCTCAAAGAATATGCAGTGTCTTTCATTTCCCAACTGCTGCCAGAAATAATCGTGAATTCTGGTCACATATCTCTTCTCTTGCAATGGCTAGTGTGTTACCCTAAATTGTTACAATATTCTGAGACATACTGAACTAATAAAAACTTTCTAAATATTTGCAAGATCTACGCTTAGCTAAATACACTGTCTCCACTTGTCTCTGCACAAAAGAGGGACATAATTTTGAGGTAAAGGAGGAGGTATTCCCTTTAACTCCATGACCTCTCTATCACTTTCTCAAAGGCACAGGATCATGTTTCTTGCCAAGCACACGGAATGAGGGCCCCCGATACCCAAATTCCTAGGAGGCTGTACAAAAGCAAGGAAGAGAAATTCAATACTAATATAAACCTTTAAAAGAATACCGATTAAACAGGAAAGAGAGAAAAAAAAAAAACAACCCTGACAAATACATCAAAGACAAATGTAATTGCTTTTGAATAAAAACAGATTGCTTTCTACCTTCCTGCCTTAAAGGCAAGCACTCCAGCTTGGGATAGAGAACACTAAAAAACACTGCTAGAAGCAGAGGCACAAGTATTTTGTAGGCAAAATTATCCTGTTCTATTTAATAGCTCAAAGGCTTATCTTGGATTTCAGACAAGAAGAGGATGCAATTTACTGCTTCTTTGACAGATGAGCAGAGCTACTTAAAACATTTGGGAACACTTTGAATATTGATCTGTCCTCGAATAAGATGTAAGAAATTTGATTTGCTATGGAAATGTTGTATCAATCTTCAAACCTTTATATGCCCCAAAGTGGCCTTCAAATGAAAGCTGGAAAAATTCTCTGGGAAGATGTCATTAGAGCCATCAGCTCAGGGACTTCTCACGCTCCCTCCTCCGAGCAGGACCAGGGTCAGGACTTTGAAGCTGGGACATCACCACCCAAAGGAATCAGAAAGCGAGCTGTACCCGTTCTTTGCTCAGAAATAATGTCACATTCTGTCCCCACCACACATCCCCCACAGCTGCCCATCCCTCACAGTGCTGGAAGACAATCAATCACGACTGTGAATCACCTTGTTAAAAACAGTGCCCACCGGAGACTTCCCTCTCACACCTCCGGCAGTGGAGCCGTGATAAATGTCTGCTGACACACACCAAAGTCACGGGGTATTTAACCCCTCAGCTGGCAAATAACCAAGGAGAGAACCCAGGAAAAAACTCCCTCTGATATCAGGAGACTTCCAATTGTACTGGTGACACACAACAATTTATGTTCAAAGAATGGATACATTCATTTTAGTTACACTCAGCAATGAGCTAAACTAACCCTGCTCCCATATTGGAAACTGCAGGGTTACACCACACCTGAGTAACAAATCAACAATAGAGTTGGAAAGAGAACATTAAAGATCTTTACAGCTCTGTTTTTTCCAAGCATATAAATGTGCTCATGTAAAAATCATCATTTTCCCCCATACAACTTACACACTCACTGATTTTTTACCCATTTATTTCCTGAAATTCTTCAAAAACTTCAGGTATTCAACTTCCCCATTGTACCCTTTGTTGGAAAAGTCTCTGGGGACAGAGGATGAGCCTGCAATTTCAATGCAAATATTCCCACTTCTGCAGGTTTGCACAAGGTCCCAAGTAAGAAAGTGTTTTCTTGAGACAGAGCCTTCTTTGGAGTCTGACTGGATGCCAGGTATTGAGCTGGCAAATGACTGAATTAAATATCAAGGAGGAGGATATTGAGCATTTGAGACACAGGGTCAGTGAAAGGCCACTGCCAGGCTGGCTTTCAGTGCTCTGTAATTAGAGTAACAGCCCTTTTCGTGTGCAATGAGTGCATGAGACTGGTGTGACAGAGCATTACTGTACAAAACTGCTGCTTTTACAAATTCCACAGCCACCAGGGAACACCAGGATCCAGGTTCCCTCCATCCCAAGTCTGCACTTTCTCCTCACCCAGAAAAAACACCAGATTGTTCCCATCTCCATCGGTCTTAGACCAAGAGCAAACCTCTCCCTCATCCACTGTGCTCCCAGCAGAGCCCAAGCCACCAGGGCAGATCAGTGACTGAAAATCTGTGAAACTTTGAGACTTTTTTTTCAACTGTACCTGGTTTAGAGCCTTCGTCAACAGATCCATTATAGACTTGATTGATGAACTCGGGCCTGTTGTCATTCATATCAATCACATAGATGTAAAGGTCAATAGGATTCTCCACCTTGTTTCCATTCATATCCACGGCATGAGCCCGGAGCTGGAATGAGCACAATGAAAGCACAAGATCAGCAGCTGGATTTGTTGCAGATTGATAGACTGTTTTGCAAGGATTGACTTTACATCATAAATACTTTCTCAAAATTGAATGGAGCCAGTATTTAATTCCAGCAGAAAGCACTGACATGGTTTCCATCTACACTTGATTCACAGACAGTTTTTCAGAGCTTAATAGAATATTGAAATAATATTTTAAACAGTGATTGTCAGTGGAAACACTTCAACTCTGGTGTAGTGATGCTATCCTATCCCCTTCACAGCTCACAGACCACTCTATTTTAATTTTTAAGACATATTGAACCTTGTCTGACAATCTGAAAAGCAAATTTTGCTCAGTTCCAAATAAAGTGAGGAAATTATTTTGTGTGGGAGGTTTCTTATGGGAACCTGCAGCATTTCACACCCGTAATACTAGGGATTAGTAAGTGAAGAGGTTTCAGGATGATCTTAGTAATGTTTATTCTTTATTTAATCATGGTCTCCAGGAACAGCAACAGCTTCCGACCCCATTGCTCTGTGCACCAAAAGACATTTAAAAACTCCCTTTCCTTCAAATAATGGGAGCCCCCATGGCACTAAGAATGCAATTTCCTCAGGCTTGAATAAAATACCCAGTGCTGAGGCATTTCAATAACCAGAGCCACAGTGTTAAGCCCTCAGTTAAACTGAAACTGCAGCTTTATCTTATTAGCAATAACCATCAGTAATAATGCCCAGAAACAAGAGCATCTGTTTTCTGAACAAAAGAGACAGATACAGCATGTCAAAATGAGTAATTAATAAAACAAAGCAATCACAATAGTCTGGAACAATCAGTAACCAGGTGAAAAAAATGGATAGCTTTCTCATTAAAGGGAACAGATGGCTACTCTAAATGGTGTGTGGCTGAACGCGCTGCCGGCGTCGGGAGAACTCCAACAGTGAGGGAAGAGCTGCACGGCCCCCGACCCGGCTGCCAGTGGGGAGGCACTGCCTGGCTGTGAGTGCTGCAGATTTTGGCCACCATCCCTCTTCATTTCAGCCCCTGTGAGCACTGCTGAACCTCCACCCTGCCACGAGAGCTGGGGACGGCACTTGGGATGGCCGCGTGACATCCCACAGGGCTGGTGGGCTGAGGAACCGAGGCTTCAGATGATGCCAGCTCCACAGAGTCACAGAATCACACAATGGGCTGGAAAAACCTTAAAGCTCGTCTAGCTCCAACCCTCTGTCACAGGCAGGGAACCTTCCACTGGACCAGGTTGCTCCAAGCTCCATCCAACCTGTGCTTGAACACCTGCAAGAATGGGGCAGCCACAGCTTCTCTGGGCAACCTGCTCGTGCCAGGGCTGGCTGGAGAGTGGGGCTGAAGGACAGGGGACACACCAGCCTGTGCCATCCAGCGGGATGGAGGCCTCTGGTCCCTCCCAGCAGTTCCCTACACCATCAGGCTGCTCTGGGAGTCAGAGCTGATGTGACAGAGAGGTCTCCAGCTCCTCTGATGCATGACAAATAAATGTGCTAATTGCATTAGCCCTGGTTCCTGCCTTTCACTCTGACTGTGCTGGTGATTGATGCAACTTTCCCCTTCATGTATGGTGCTCAGAAGTCCAGAGCTTAACAAAAGGAACTGTACACCATTAGGATGGGCTGGATTAACGTTTAATCAAGCAAAGAGAACAAACTGCCACGTGAAATGAGCTGGGAGAAAAACACTTTTTTTTTTAAAAAAAAAAGGAAATTAAGCATCAGGTTCTCTTTAAAGCCTGAGGAAGTCCAGCTTTGCCTTCAATGCAGGGTGTACCATTTGTGTTTCATGACTTGCAATGCTCTTAATATCTACATTTCTTTCCTACATAGGAACTGCTTTGGCTCCCACCTGTTGAGCTATCCTTCATCATGTCAGATGTAGCAATTCAATAACTTTACAGTCAGAGGTCAGACTGTCTTTGAAAAAAAGTAATTCAGAGCTAAAATTAAAGTTATTATCTTCAAACTGAGGCAGCACTGGGCTCTCTCTTACAGCATTTCCAGCAGCGGAAATGGTTCCATTCAGAGATAAAGCAGAGAGCAAAGCTGGTATCTCCCCCCTCAGATCTGACTCTCCCCCTGCAAATTTTTAATTACATTCGATGGCTTTTGTTTGAAATCTCCAGGAGTAAGGGATTTCTCAGCAATGCACATCTATCTGCTTGTTGCACTCACTGAGCACATGTACCCATCAGTGCATTACTGCCTGCACTCAAGGCAAAAATAATTCAATAAGCAAGACTGCAGGAATCTCATCAAACCTGTGGTGACAGGCTCAAGTGTCCTGAGCCCAGCACCAGCTCTGGGCTAAGCTTTGGGAGGCAGGGCTGTGCTGGGCACACTGGTGCGGTCACTGGTGTCCTGACTCAGGAACATGGAACCCTCTCTCCTGCTCCTTTGTGTGGCCTGGCTTCAGTGAACATTTCTACTCTTCTCCTTTTGTGCTTGTTTGCATTTGTTTTCTCTGCCCGTGCTCCCTGAAGAACTCTCATGTGCCAATGCCTCCATATCTCCCACAACATGTTGCTTCTCTGTGGTCAGTGCCAGATGTGGCAGAGGGAGAAGGGAGACCTGAGCCAGAGGGTTGAATTTCAACTCAATGGGAGCTCTTCCTGCTAAAAACTAATCCTTGTTAAGAGAAAATTCCTCATTAGAGACCATCCTCAGCAGAGAGAACCAAGGAAGGAGGGACTCCAGGGGGTCAATCTGTCTGCTGGGAAATTGGCTGGATCTCCAAGGCAGATATATACTACATTTCCCTTCCTTAATTCATCTTCTCCCTCGTTCTCTTGTCCTACTTTAGGTATTCATGAGGCATCCTCAAGCTGGACAGCACACGTGGTGCTCCATGGCCACCTGTGACCAAGCCACCTCTGCCACCTCTATTTTGGTGGTGGAGTGATGGAGGAGATGAAAAGCAGATGCATGGGAGTGCTTTGTAGCACTGGGCAAGGTGTAAAAGGTGATGGTTGAGCTCCACCATCATGCACAAGTATTCACATGGGAGCTGGTGGGTGGCTGAAGAGACAGTTAAGAAACATTTATAAAGTTAGTTTAAAATATTTACATTTTCCCCAAGAGGGAGAACATGACAGGAGTGAAGAAGAAATAAAATCAAATGAAATACCTTGCAAAGGATTCTGAAAAATTAATACATGTAGCCAACTAATCTCTAGCTGATGCATCACTCTGCTGTACCAGCCAAGGAGCTGGCTCGATATTCTTTAACAAATATTGTTTAAAAGTGTGACAATTATTGCTATCATATTCAGCAGCAGCTACCATAGGTCTCTGAGGTTTTCCTACTGACAGCTTCCAGTGTAAATGTAGCTGTTGGCATACAAATGATTTGGTATCATGATTATTGATTACACTGGAGGCTGGTGGTATCTGAAGGTAGTTAGTCAAAGTCAACACAGTGAATTGTGTTAAATATGAATATTACTTAGGCACTAATACTACTAATACAAATATACATTATCAGTCAGTGACAGAGCCTTTAAGCAATAAGCATACAATGTCATGCCTAATTTGTGTGCTCTTAATTGTGATTAAAAGTTCAATTTAGAGCATTGTGACACAAATGGCTGGCATTATTCAACATAGTTTAAAATACTGGAATTAGCTCTTGTATCCCTTACTTTGTAGTAAAATTGTTTTGTTCCTTTGCATTTAAAATAACTCTGTCAGTCTATAACCCACCTGTTCTGCTCCAGCCATTGCTCAGGGAGTATTTCATCAGCCTGACGCTGACAGTGCACACACGTGTCTGGAACTGGATTAGGACTTGCTTCAAAGTTTCCCTATAATGCATATTACTTGAGTATCATAAGCAATGATTACTTACTGACATGTTTATGCTGATGTCTTTTGAAAACAGAGCTTGAAAAACGTCTTGGAAAACTAAGCTACCAATTTTCTATCCCTTGTACTTGCCAGGCCTAACTGCAGCTTAATATGAAACTTGTGTCTGGATCAGAAAAGACATTCAGAGCCACTAATTCTGTCAGCAGCACAAAAGGGACTTGGGGAGAGCAGCTAAATAAGGCCAAGAGAACTCGTGCATATTAAATAATACTACCTGCTGAAACTTACTTGGCATGCAGTGAACATTTTAGGGGCTGACTGCAAGGGGAGGTGCAGCACGTGCCTGCCACAGTGAGACAGCAGAGAAATGTGGGGAATGTGTCCCAGGGCTGTGTCCCC
>NC_031788.1:10162165-10285480 GCF_001522545.3 Parus major
CATGGCTGTGTGTCCCAGGGCTGTGTGTCCCATGGCACTAATGATGCCAGGGTGGCTCCCAGGGCATCACTCAGGTCATCACTGCCACCTGTGCAGTTCCACACCACAACCTGGGGTTGGTTAAGTGGCTGCAGAACCTTTTCATTTTCCTGTGCTTGTATTTTCAGCTGACTCTGAGTCTGGGATGTGTGTGAGGTCCCTGGAGGGTTTGTGCTCTGGTTTGGAGTGCCGACAAAAACAGATGAGGCCAAAATACAGCTGAAGTTGCAATCAGTGGGAGTGCCAGCTCACACAGCACCTGGGCAGGCCCTGGGAGTCCCAGAGGCACATACATCTTTACATACCTCAAGCTCCAAATGATCCTCCCTAAAAGTTCAAGAATGATCACAAAAACAGGGGAAGTTCTGCTGCAGAACTCCTGATCTAATTAGAAAAAAATCTGTTTCGCCTTAGGGAATGAGGCAGGTTTCATCAGACAAATGGCTTGCTGAATGCAGTACTGGTGTTAAAACACTAGTATTTTAAAAATGGTAGTCCTGAAGCAATACAGATAATTATGCATAAGAAAATATGTGTTGAAAATGTGGGAGTTAATGAAACAGAACTCTTATACGTAGCCTCAGAAACACTTGCAAATTATTGTTCTTTCTTTTATAATTAGTTTTTAGATTACCTGGGAACAAAAGCAGCAAGGACAACACTTGAGAGTGACAGAGATGCTGAAAAGACTCTGTTCTGTTTGGAGCTGCAGAAACCTGAAGCTGTATAAATGCACACACCTTCAGCAGGAGCACAAGGCTGCATCAGACACAGAGCTCGTGTCCTGTTGGGTCAGAGGGACCCAGGGTGGTGCCTTGCAGCTCCACAGACATTCTCCACCCCAGCTGAAGAGCAAAGCTACTATTCAAGGTAAATTCAAGGTAAAGGAAACTACAGCAGATCTCAAACAAATTTAAAGGTGGTCAATCTCTCCAGTTCACATCCAAGCCTAGACCTCAGTCACTGCTCTTCCTGCATTCAGTTCAAATCTAGCTCCATGTTGCTTTTCCTATCAGTTAGAGACTGGGCTCTATGAAGTGGCATAAATTCACTGACTTCATCAAACCCTCCACTAGCCAAGACTTTGGACTTCATCTTTTTTCTGGAAATTGGACAGACTTTTTCTGATTTCCAGCACTGTTCACTCCTACTGTAAGTTTCTGCTCCAGTGTTTGGGTCATTGCTTTGTGCATGATGTATTTATAAAGGCTTTGTAAAGGGTTTGTAAATGAACAACTGATGGTTCAAGAAATCATCAATCCATTGCTCCTGAGGCTGAAGGATCTAAAGGTCATTTACAGACACAACTTAAAATGTTCTTCATCACCTTCTACTGTTCTCTTAACAAAGATTTTTCTATCATTCAGTATTCCTGTCTATAAGGTCTCATAACATCCTTATCAGTTATTCTGTCTATAAAATACATCCTCCTGTAACCTTCAGAGTATGAATATGCTTATTTACATATGGATGCCACTAGTTCAAGGTTTCTGAGAGGAACAGAAAAGGCTGGAAATCCTGTGGTATGTACAAGGCAGACTCATCCCTTCACCTTTGACAAGGCAAGAATTCAATTTGCTGAATTCACTGTGACTGGTAGATTCAGTTTGTTTTTAAGGAGCACAGGGTTTCTTATGATGGAGGACAAAATCTGTTTCATCTCGTGTTTTTGACTGTGAGTGTCTGATCGCAGACATCACAGCGGCTCCATCAAAAGTCTTAACTTTTTTATTATTGACTAGACTGTTATAATAACCTGGCACTGCTGAAACAATATCAACAACGCTGAGATGACACACACTTTCTATCAAATATTTTTTTCTCCAAAACAGCCTCTCTTCATATTTTCCTAGGCACAACAAACAAAATAATTGTTCTTGTTCACAGAGGATAAAATAATTTTTCTTCAGATCTCCTTTTACCCAGGGGAAATCTCTTTTTCCACCCAACTAAAGAGGTAATCTATTTTCTTTATCCTTCCACCCCAGCCCAGAAGCTGTGTCAACATGGTTAACTGGATACCTGATAAAGCTGACAGAATGTGCATCTCTGACGGTGCAGTTTGGGATGTGGTGTCAGTGGAAGTGACCCGTGAGCTCCGCTGACATTACAGCATACAGGGAAGGGCTATTACCATGCCAGGAGATGGGGCTAAGGCTGATAGCAATCCATGAAACAACCTTTCACAACCACTCCAGGAGACAACTAGAGCACAGATGCAGAAAATGTTTGAAATTTTGCACGGCTATCATGCAAGGGGCAATCTATTCTTTTAGCAATTTGTGGGACTGGATCTGCTGTGCAATTCCACTGTGCAATAGAGGAGCTGGGATTTGTATCAAAACATAGCAATCAATTACACTGTGAGCATTCTGCAGGTAGAGCATTTTATGAACTAGGATAGCATGAGGCACCATCACTTTTGAGTGTAATTAATCTTAATTAATTTCCTGATATTTAATATTAGCCTATCTGTGTATTTAAAAACCTATCTGACACACCCCCATCATACTGCCTGAACATCTCCTGGTGAATTAAAATGAAAAATGACTATAGCAATTATTGCATGTTTAGATGCAGTAATGATTCTTAAATGAGTAATTTCCCAAGACATGCTAATGTAGTGACTGGCTTCTCATGGTTTTGGGTGGTTCAGTCTACACATAAATTTGCATGGATTTAACAAGCAGTGTGAAGTTGCACCATTTTAAACAAATCACTCTGTGTCTGAAAGAGACATCAGTTTATCTCCACTTTCATATAATCACAGAATTGTTTAGGTTGGAAAAGCCCTCTCAGATCAAGTCCAACTGTTCCCCCAGGACTGCCAAGCTTGTCACTCAACCGTGTCCCCAAGTGCCACATCTACATGGCTTTTAAATCTCTCTGGGGATGGTAACTTCACCACTGCCCTGTGCCAGGGCTGGACAACTCTTTGGGAACAAACTTTTCCTGATATCCAACCTAACTCTCCTGGCAATACCTGAGGCCATTTCCTCTAGTTCTGTCACTTGTTACCTGTGAGAAGAGACCGACTCCTGTGTGGCTACAACCTCTTTCCAGGTACTCATAGAGTGACAAGGTGTCCCCTGAGCCTCCTCTTCTCCAGGCTGAGCCCCCCCCAGCTCCTTCAGCTCATCAAACTCACTGTCTCTACCCTTCCCAGGCTCCACTGCCCTTCCCTGGACATGTTCAATGTTTTTCTTGTGGTGAGGGGCCCAAAACTGTCCCCAGATTTCAGGTGTGGCCTCACCAGTGCCCAGCACAGGGGGACAATCACTGTCCTGGTCCTGCTGGCCACCCTACTGCTGATACAAGCCAGGTTCCACTGGCCTTCCTGGGCACACACTGGCTTGGTTTGGCTGATTTAACGTGTCCCTTCTTGGGCACAGCAATTCCGCTCTGAGCTTGTGGGCCCAGCTGAAAGTCAGGATGTTTGATGCTCACGTGGTAGGAAGCTCTTTCTTCCCTGTCCATCGGGCGGGTCACGTACATCCTGCCAGACACGGGGTCGATGTTGAAGACCTCCATGGGCGGCTGGTCGGCTCCCACTCCAGTGATGCTGTATCTGATATGGATCTCTTTGTCCTTATCAGAACGGATCTGGGGGAAACAACAGAGAAAAGAATCCGTAAGTTCTGCACAAAAGCCATACAGATGTTTGAACAGCTTTAAAGATCTGAGCCTGAAGGCTGCAGAGATGTAATACCACTGTCAGTCCTGACAAGGGAGCTGAACGCCAACGATTTGGCAAAAAGCCATGAAAAGAACACTCCACTTAGTTTCAGCTATTTCGCTCCTCTTTAATTCATGAGAAATCATTAAAATTGTGACTTTTCAAGTAAGATGTGGAAGAGCCTAAAATGCACAAACCCCACTGTTTACATATTACTGAAACCCTGGTCTCCTTAAAGTGTCCAAAATTTTCAGCCATACCCAGAGTGTCCTGGCCATTAATCATTTCTGAAAATGCTGTCTGCAAGCTCCCCCATTGTATTCTCAGTCCCAGTGACTGTGCACATAAAAACTCCCATGAAATTCAAAGAATGAGGCTGTTTGCTCCTCTTTGTCCAACCCTGCTGGCTTGAGAAGGCCGGGCTGGGAATGCACAGGGGATGTTATCATTTCATGTGATTACCAGTTGAGGAAAAGCATGTTTTGGACACTGTTTTTGAAAGCTCTTCCCTCCTGCACCTTGAGAACAACACTGCAATCTGACTACAGCACAGCAAGTTCCATGAACCTCAGATACAGAGCTGAGGGAAAAAAAAGGGAGGTTAATATGTTGTCCTAGCAACCCTGACTATCTCTTTAAACACAAATTTAATTTTCTGATCAAATGCTGAAAGAAGTTCTTGCAACAGCATGACTGTTCCTGAAAGGAAGTGCAAGGTACAAATAAATTACCACCCCCCACACCATCACAAAGTGTCTTGGCACTGTAAAAAGCGATGTGCATAAATTTTTCTCTAACAGGTCTATGAATACAACGAAGTAGTGGGAAGATAATAGAGCCCTGGTAGCTGAGTGCACGTTGGCATCTCTGCTACAGCAGCTGCACCCTTGGGGGGGCCTGAGTGAGCTTAGTGGGATTCTGTGTCCCTCAAACAGTTTTGATTTGGGGAGAGAAGGTCATTTCCCAAGGGAAGAGGAGGCTTTGCTTGTCAGGCAAAGGAACTGAGATGGGGCTGTGGGCTGCTCCACACTCCTCCCATATGTGACCTACTGCTATTCCTTCCTCTCCTGACACAGGAGGCTGACAAGACACTGAACGTGTCGGTGCAGGGCAATATCAGATCCCCGGCTCCCAGAATGTCCTTTGATACCTTTGTCCAGATCATTACCAAGTTTGTGCACTGTTTTCTTTGTACTTCCCCCACCAAACTGTTGGCTCCAGTTAATGGCTAATCATGTCAGTTATTACAGACACCGCCAGGATTGATCCGTGCCGCTGGAGCTGCAGGTCAGGGAATAGACACAGTTCCATTTGTCTTCTCTCCAAAGGATTCACTGCTTGTTACACTGTTAGTATTGAGGAAAACTGATTGGACTTACACTGGTATAGCCACTTAAAAGAGGGCCTGGGGACACTGCAAGTGCCCTCATGCTGCACAGGAGGATTTGTCCAGCTTTATACGGGGCTAGCGGGTATTTGGAAGAGAGACCCAAGTAGGCAGCCACGAATCCAACTTTCATTAGTAAATCTGTGGGTGAGGAAGGGTATACTAAAATCAATCATTGCTTGCACAACCGTGGTTTCAGTGACAGCAGCCAGCTCACCAGTTTGATAGCTGAAGACCACAGTCCCCATTTTCAGAAGGTGAGCTCTGCCCTGCCAGAGGAAGGGCTGGAAATGGAGCTGGTGGCAATATCTGTGCAGATGCACAGCTCACATCAGGGGGTTCAAGGTCCAACCCACTACATCCACATCTGGAGCCAGGCTTAAGGTAAGTGAAAACAGGACACTGCTGGACCTCCAGCTTTGAGGAAGGGTGGGGTTCCCACATTACAAATTAAAAAGGATGATGTGGAACACAGCTGTGTGTCTTTATCAGTGTGTGTCTGCACAGCTCCAGACAAACTGTGATGTAAGTTTTCCCTGAACAAAGGTGGAAAAAACCCCACAACAACCCAACAAAGCTATTTTGCACTTCTACCCAGCCCCAGCCTGCCGCAGCTACGGCTGTGCTTGAGTACAAACACCAAAGAGCTAAGCAGGCACTCCAGGGAACCAAAATGGGAGCAGTTTTAACCCAAATCACAGAAGGGAAGAGCCTGTTAGTGGACATTTTTCTGCTCTATTTCCTGTTGCATATAGCACCCAGATCCCATTGTGATAGAAGCATTAGAAATGCATAGAGAGAGACAGTAACAGGGAAAAGGAGCCTGGATTTAAATACTCAGTGCTAAAGGCATTATATTTTATTTTTGGGAAATGCAGATAAACAGAAGCTCTCGAAGAAAGCTATGTACAGTTTAATAAAGTGCATGCTATAGGATGTCCTTGCAGCACTTTTATTAGCATTAATAGGGTCTAAGCTGTCTGTATGTAAATCATTGCAGATCTAGGAGATGAAATATATCATAAGAGCTACACGACTCACCCAATTATACTGAGAGAAATCCATGCTAATTACACTGCATTTAGCAAAACGAAGATTGGGGAAATATATTGCAAATATTCAGCAAAGACTCATTATTTGCTGTTAATTGCAATCATAGCACAAGGGTTTGCCTGCTACCTATACTTAAATCCATTTCCAGTAAAAATACAAGGGTGTGAAGTGTTCAGGCAAAAAATAATGCAAGAAGTAGCACTTGTCACAGAAAGTTGCAAAGACCATTGACAATGAGGCATAGTACATTTTACTACAGGGAGATATTTATCTCACACATGCTTTTTATATTTGAACATATAATTTTAGCACTCTTAATGAGATTTAAAAAAAAACCACAACGATTTTTTTCAGTAATCCTGTAACATTTTGACCAAAGGTTTCATTTGCTTAATTCCCAGGGTGCAATTTAGTAAATCTTGTTGAGAAGTTAAGAACATTATCTGAACACAATGCAAGGTTTACTTCTTTTGTTGAAACTGTTCCTGGAGCAGTTAATAATAAGAATAATAATAGTAGCAATAATAATAATAACAACAACAATAATAATAATGATGATTATAAACCCCTCTCTATTCCCAAGGAGCTCACTAAATCAGGAGTAAAAACTACTGGTTGGGAGAATTTACTGGTTCAGAAGGGAGTTCATTTAGCCTGAGAAGTGTGAAGATGGTAACAGATCCATATGATAATCTTCTGACTGAAGAACATACACATGAATTTTCCTTTCATTTATCTCTCCTTTTATAATGCAGTCAAGAGGTATGCAGGGCTCTGGGTTACAGAGCAGATGGCAGAGGGATGGTTTTCCTTAGCTGCATTTATACATTTTTTACTCGGAGAACCCTTGGAGCTTTGAGCTTCTCTGGGGCCTGGCATGATACAACTCTGCATATGATGATGTGAGCAGGATGAATGATGATGGCTGATGACTGTCATAAAAGGAATTTGCTTGCAAAGCAACTTTTATGCTCTAAAAAACCCCTCTGGGACGGAGCTTGGAGTGGATTGATACACTGGTGAGGGAAAATGTCCCAGATCAAAAAAGCAATTTATGTTGGAAGATGCAATCCCTTGTTCCTATCCTACCTCATGAATTCAGGTAGCATTTTCCATGCAGGAACCCTCAGCAACCCTGACAGATACAAATGGACCATCTGGAACCTGTGGGATGAGCCACCAAAGCCCCAGAGGGAAGCTGCAGCAGAGCCAGGCTCCACACTGGCCTTGCCTCCCTCTGCTTGGCTGTGGCCAGCAAGGACAGGGTGGCCTTGCAGCCCAGCAGGGAGAGGCTGGAGCTCCAACCATTGAGGCATCATCCAAAACACAGCAATGTTTGCAACTCAGAAGCAGAACATCTGGAATCTGGCTCAGCCCTTGTTTCTACAAAGCAATCCCAGGAACAGGAGAAATGGTGCAATTTCACAAGATGGGTATTTTCTACCGCAGATTCAGATATAATAATTAAAATGTTTGAAAGTGAACATTGCAACCCTTGAGACAATACAGGGCTAAGGCCTACCTCTGCAGCAAGGTCACATTTAGACAGAAAAATTTAGACAGAAAAGCAGTGTTTGTGGCTCAGGATTGCATCCTGCTTTTTACAGGTAACATCTTAGAGCTCGTGCATCTCCATCAGGATTTACTGGGTAGCTAAACCATTCCCACAAATTCTACTGGTCAACAGAATTTCAAGCAGTGAGCTTCTCTAAGGTACCAGATTTTATCACTGGTTTTCTTCTGTTGATCCACACCCTTGTGCACTGCCCTTTCTTGCTGCAGGGGTTTGAATTCACAAGCCCCTCTCCCTTGTCCTGGCAGTGACAGGAGCCACCAGAGACCCTGCAGTGCTCCCATGCCAGGAGCAGGGCTGGTACAGAGCATGGAAAGCTGTGTGGTCAGCAGATTGGAGTGAGACCATAAATTATACAGTTTTTGGAGCATGACATTGCCAGAAAAAAAGAAGTGTTCCAATGGAGACTGCTTAGAGAGCAGCAAAGAAAACGCCTGGAGACTCAGGAAATGGAGTGTGTAAGGAAAAGCTGAACAAACAAGGACAACTGAACCTACAGAAAAGAAGATGTGACTGTAACAACAGTACTCCTGTACTTAATAAACCATATTTAGAGAATTTCATAAGGTGTCTGTGGTCTGGGTTCTGCCCATCCCTGCACTTGTGCTTGGAAATGTATCTGGAGAAAGCAAAGCAGGACATTTATCCTCAGTTATATTTTCCTTCCACAGAATGAATCAGAAAATAAGTTTCCTTTGCGGTTCTTTGTCTTGCTCTGCAACATATGGAGTCAAAAATGCCCTCAAAAAACACTTAGTTTAACAAATCTCCCACAGAATAATATGCAACATTTGCACTAACATGACCTGGGGATACTCAGACTTGATTTTTTTGTTTTATAAAACCCATTATAATTATTAATGAACACATAAAATAATGTAAATGATAAGCAGTAAGTGTCTTTTATTATTAAGCTCTTAGCTATTTTGCCCATTAAGAAAACCAAATTAAAATAATTGAAGATTATAATCTGTCATGCATTCAAAATGCTCCATAGAAATTCAGACAGGCAAACGTATTCAAAGCCTTTAAAAGAGCACACTTAAGAGTCAGTCTAAGCATTCCAGGATTGGCTCATTAATTTTAGTGGAAATATTTTAATTCAACTACTCTTACTGTTTATTGAAATCTTTGCTAAGGACTTATTTATTTTTAACTGAATTTGCAATATGTTTAGGACTCATTTGTATAAAAGTTCTTAACTCTTATTTCACAGTTGTTTTAGAAGCCAGTAAAGAGGCACATCTCTAGCCCTGTATTTCCAAACAAATTACTGCTTGTTGCTGAAAGAATCACATATGGTTTCAATAAAAAGATGCAAAAGTCAAGCAGAGAAAAATTAAGACAGATTTGGAGACCCAACCAGGTGAAGGTAACATTTAACTTCTGTCTCATTTTATCATACTTGCCAAAGATCCCAAGCTATGTCCTAGAAGGAAATGAAAAAAAAACTAAGCCAAAACCCCAGATGATTCTCTAAAACACTTTTGTCTTCAGAGAAAACTGTCTGTTCTGTGCCTTGCAAAGAGGCTGTTCCAACATGGCAAGGGCAGTGTGTATAAACCCAGAATTTTTCAGTAACTCCAGCCCTGGGTTTGACAGCAGCTTACCCTTAAATGTTCATCCACCCTGAACAAAATGACCATTGACTGAGCCAAGTGTCCACATGTGGCATTTACAAAGAAGGTTAAGTAGGGAAAGAGAGCAGCAAAGTTCTTTGCCTCTCCTGGCAAAGAAAGAAGGGATGGAATCACACATTTTTATTTGGGGATTTCTTTCTATCCTCAACTTGGACTGATTTCATGTCACACACGATTTTCCAAAAATTTTGTATCTGGTCTCAGATAAAAAGAAGAGAAACAAGACTTTCCAGTGTGAAATCCATCCTCCTGGAGACTTAAGTATACATCACATTTCCTGGAAGAACTGGTTTTCTCTTTCCACCAAGAGAAAGAGAGAACCAAAGACTACACGTAGACTAGAGACCAAATTTTCACACAGTTGAGATTCACTGCTGAGAGCTTAGGTTTCTTCCTCTTCTTTAAAATACAAATCTGAAGCCAAACTATGAAACATTCCCTTTGCCTCAATGGCTGGATCTTTCCCATGTCAGCTTAAATCTTCCAGCTGCAATCTGTGCAAAATGATTTCTAATGTTATTTATTTTGATGATAAGACAGAGCACAAGTAGTGCTCCAGAGAGATTAAAGCTGTCATTTAAGCCATTGATATAACTGATGATGCAGCCTGCATTAAAGAAACGAAGCTATGAGATGTTTGAACCCAGAAGAGAAAACCTCTCCTGTGTGCCTGGCTTGTTCTGTGGTACCTGCAGAGGAGCCCATCCCCATCCAGCAATTCCCATTCAGCAATTCCCACCCAGCCTTTCCCATCCAGCAATTCCCATCCAACAATTCCCACCCAGCCATTCCCATCCAGCAATTCCCATCCAGCCTTTCCCATCCAGCTCTCCTGCTCCTTTCCAGGAGGATTTGCTTCCTCTGCACGCACCCTGTGTGTGCTTGGCTAAGGTGCTGCACCAAATGTTCAGCTGCTGACAGCTCCCAGCATTTCACAGGTCATTTGGCTTCCACACTGCTCCCTCTGTCCAAGGGCTCCTCTCCAGCCCTGCTGCTCCCTTCAGACCAATTACATCCACATGGACACACTCCTCTGGAGCCTTCCCTATGCCCATGGGTAGCTTTGGTAGTTTTCACTCCTCCTCTCGCTTCCACATTTTTTTTGAAGTGCTTACCAGGATTTTCCTCCTCTACCTGGATGAAAATGTGACACTGAGCAGATGGAGAAGAGCATATCAATCAGGCTCAATAAGGAGCTGGTAATGCAGTGGGAGAGAATTTCTGCCTGCAACTCTGGCCAGTAACTGTGTGTGACCCCACGCATAAGGATGAAATTGAACTTGTCAGACTCACGGTCTAATTCAAACCTACCATTATCCTGCTTGGGATAGAAGTGAAATAACAATCCTTTTGCCTAGGAAACTAAATTCTCTACATGATGAGAGGACATATTACAAGCACAGAGTACCTGGTGTGCAGCAGTGCATCCAGGCCAAGGATCTGCTGCAGCTTAATTCTACTTTCCTACCTGCTGAAACAGCAAAGAATCGATGTTTTAGCTTAAGTTGTCCTGACACAAAAAGACTGAGGTCTGCAGGGCTCATGGGGCCAGTCTGCTCTGTGTAACTCTGCAGATGGTCAAAGTTTCTGAGTGGTGACCTGGGACTGCCAGAAGCTCCTGCCAGGTCTCTGAAAAAACTCAGCAAACTGCAATTTGTTGCATGGTCTTTGTGATTAAATAATTAAGTAACTTTCATTACTTGCTATTATAATGGTCAAAAAGCCAAGGTCCCCATATCAGGAACTGGGCAATGCTAATGGATCTTTCATATCTAACAGTAATTTATATAGCACAGTCATTTCTAAAGCAATATGTGCCTTTCTTCGGGCCTTTTGTAGCCTGAGAACTTCTCTGTGGAAATGCTTCAGACTGTAGCAAGGCAAGAGAGAGGGAGCAGAGCAGCTCTGATGGGAAAAGAAGATTACAGAACACCTCCACGTGACCAACATCTTATCACTGCCAGAACCTTGATAGGAGAAGCAACAACAGTAATTTTTACTACTCTTTCCCTTATCTCTCTTGCAAGAGAGCAGATTCTTCACTGCAGTGACTGAAGGCATCCCAGTGGAGCTGATGTGCTGCTATCAGGTGAATTTTGGCCCTGAAGAACTGAAGCTGGTTCATACTGTGCAAGATGCAAGGGGCTGATACTGCCTGACTGGGATTTGAACCACATGCACAAACCCTCCTCTGCTGCAGAGGATGCTCCGTGACAAAAGGCGAGAGGAAATACCTCTGAGAGCTCAAAACACACTGTTCTTCCTCCTCTGACAGAGGACTTGTGACAGGCAAGAGAAGATCATCCTTCAGAATCTATTTAAGAAGGGCTACCCACTGTTTTTCTGCAGAGGGTACCATCCTGCAGCCTGTTCTTGCAGCTGACCCCTCTGCTGCCTGTGATGGCTATGCCTAAATGAAGACAAAGTCAAGAAAAACAAATCATGGCAGTGGGAATTTGTCCTCATTTCTTTTTGAAGTGTATCCCTCCTGAAGACTTATGTCATTACATAAAGCAAACCTGGAAAAGAGAATCCAGCACCTTTCTGGGTAAAAGTGAGCAGGAAACTCAAGTGCTCAGTGTGGAAGATAAATAAGGGTAGCAAATATTGACCTCCACAGGAGTAACCTGATCACTGTAAGTAATGATTGAGGCCCTCAGCTGGTATAAATCGGTGCAGACTCAGTAGTTTCAAACAGAGGCACACAAAGTTATTTCAGCTGAAAATCCAGCCCATGGCATTTGAAAATTTAGCTGCACAGCAGAAGAAAAAGTGAAGAATGATCTTCAGTCAACCCACAGTGATTTACCACAAGCAGCATTCCTCTTGGTAGGACAGTGAGCTCGGACACAGGGAACAAGCATTCAGGGGAGAACAAACACACTGGTGTCCTCAGGAAGAAAGTTTTTCCCAGACTCAAGGGATATAATTGGCCTTAGTGTGTGTGACCTTTGCTTCTGCAGTGAGCTCTGGCTTTCCCAGAGTCATGCATCAACTCCCAATGGCATGATGCCTACAGATATTACTGGTCATGGAGAAGTGGTGCTGTGGCATGATTGTGAGTGCAGCTCTCAGCAAAAAAATAAAGCTTTTGGACCTGCCTGCAAATAGCTAACAATGGGAAACAACAATGAAACCCTCCAGTGTGTCTATTTTGGAGAACAAAATCTGCTGAGGCTTGTATTTGAGACACTACTTTGGGATGCTAGCAGAGCAGGATTTAAAGCTCTGCAGCTCTCAAAGTCTCTCTAAAAAAGTTTAATTATAGGAAAAGCAAACCTATTTGTTTGCTGTGTGGGGTAGATTACATGGCACAGCATATACATTAGTTATTTCAATGGTCAGTAAAAGGAAACATCAATGTGAGGAGCCAGGGTACCAAGTTCTCTCTGTGCACTACGGGAGCAATGCTAAAAGACACCAGTGCAGGTCTAGATTGGATGATCCTGAAGGATTCTGTCCCACCTGACATATTCTATGATTCTATGATTTATTGACCAGTGAACAAAGACAGTGTGAGATGTCTTTGTTCCTAGGACTCATCCTCTTTTGTTACACAGGCAAAATATTGAATCCTCCATAACTTTTCCCTGATGGCCAAATTCTGCCATGGATGCACACACATCCTTCCTTCCACAACATCTGTGCTGGACACTTAAGAGCTGCATTTTTCCTTCAATAAACTTGCAGAGCAAGACACCACAAGAGCTCTGTGGTCAGGAATGCCCAGTAAGGTGACAGCAAACAGGCCAACATCAGGCACAGCTGGATCCAGCCTGTGCCCACACGTACACATCTGGCGTGCAGGTGCACAGCTGCATGCAGGACACAGCAGTGCAGGACACACTGCCAGGCTCATGCCAGCATCCCCCTCCCAGCCAGCTCTCCTGTGCCCTCCCATCACCTTCCTGCAGCCCATGCCTACGTTCAAGGCCCCCCAGCAGCTGCAGCTCCTGCACCAACACCCCAAGATCCAGGAGTACCTTTCCCCCTGGTGTGGGTGTCCTCACTCAAACCCCCATTGTTTGTGCAGATGTGCCTCGTGCACCAGGGATGGGAGATTGCCTTCCAGGAAACTTCAAAC
Source organism: Parus major (assembly GCF_001522545.3). Taxonomy (NCBI): domain Eukaryota; kingdom Metazoa; phylum Chordata; class Aves; order Passeriformes; family Paridae; genus Parus; species Parus major. The sequence continues at coordinate 10,175,618 of NC_031788.1, forward strand.
CTGGCTGAACTCTGCTCACTTGGAACGAATTCACAGGGCTGGATTTTTGGCAAGTTTTTCTCTTTCGTTAACTCAATTTCTGTGTGGGTTTGATCTGAGACCCCTGCTTGCTTTGACTTGAATTCATGTTAGACTTATCCATGTGACTTATTGATGTGCTTCCCATCCACACACTTTTAATGCATGAGGCAGACAGGCCAGCTTAAGGACATGGTGCCATAGATTTATAAAGAAAAAAAAAAAAAAGCAAGCAGTAATTTCTGCCACATTACAGAGCCTTTTCATATCTCACTTCCATTTATGGCACGTTCTGGATTTAACTCTCCAAAGCAAGTAACAGTTCTAAAAGATCACAAACACAAGCTTCTCACCCTCCAAAAACCCCAACAACAACAACAACTGCATTCAAGTTATCAAGGATTTTAGAGTCCAGACTGATCTGGGATGTTTATTCTCAACTCCCCTTTTAACTGCAGACACTCTTGATAGACATACGAAATTTCTTGTTTAATTTTTTTTTTCCCCGCAGTATTATTAATTGATAATTTAATTTTTGATCTGGTGAATTACATGCATTATATGAATTCACCATCAGTGAAATGACAAGTTTAGAGCAGAATAGTTTAGGTAAGCAGATTGTCAGTGCTTATGGCTGTAAGACATAATTATGTACAGCCAACTGTGTAACGCGCTTGAAAAAATTATAAGCCTAGACACAGAAATTAAAATTATTTCAAGATGAAGTTGTACAAATACAGCTGCAAAAAGCTGCAAAATCCTATTAATTTATGCCAACTGTAGTGGGTAGTGCAGGGGAGATCCAGCCCCCACCTCCCTGCCAAAGGAAGTTTAACACCCAGTGAATAAAGGGCTGGGTGTTTAAACAGAAGACTATTTCTGCTGCTCTTTATGTACTCATAAACTTGTGGGCATCAGCTGCTAACTTGGTATGATGACTCCTCAGCGTGTCAGGCCAAACATTAAACGCTAAATTACCATATGTCAGCTCAGGGTGGTTAATAATTCTACTGCATCTTGGACAACTTGAAGGTTTTCCTGAAATTGCTGTCAAATCGAATCTTCCCTTCGATCAGTAAAGGAGCACAAGGAAATGCACCATCCGTGGTGTCGAAAAGAATAGATTAGCAAAATACTGTAAATGCAGCTGGCAGGGACAACAAACTGCATTCTCTTAGCTAGAGATGCCCAATAACCACATCAATACTTCCAGTGAGGGGACCTGCATGAGGAAAAAGCGGTGTCTGTTCATCTCATACCCACTGCTCTGTTCTGGCTGCCACCAAAGCTCCCCTGACCCTGTGCTACCTGTGGATCTAACAGGCAGCAGGTAATTATGGGAACAATATTTGTCCTACACTGCTGAGTCTATCAATTGCAGCCAGAGGAATGAAATAGAGAACCACTGTGAGCATGGAGAACCCCTCCGACCTGCTGCTTGTTTCCCAAGCTGTGTAATAGAGATATTTCTGGCAATACTGAGGATCAGGACCAGCTGGGAACAGCCAAATCATGTAGGAAAAGCAGAAATCTGCAAATTGGGCTTATTTAGAGGGGTACTACCCACCCCAGATCGTGCTGCTTCTGCCACTTTTACTCTCAGTCAAGCACAACTACAACAAACACATGCTACTCCAGCAAGTAAAACAGACTGAAAGAGATGTTGCTTCCTCTGTGCATTTGACAGCATGAATGACACATTTCAAGATATTCAACACTGGGAAATTGGGACCAGATCTCCAGTTCAACTGTGTTTCCTAGCAAAACACCTTAAACCTAAATCAAATTGTTCCTAGGGTTTTCTGCACATCTTACTATGGATATGCAGAATATCTGGCCATGGGCTCCTGTAGAGCAGCCACAGGATGCTCCAGCCTCTCTGTGAGCCCTGGAAAAGATTATTCCTTAACAAGTGTCAGAAAAGGTGGTGCACTGCAGATGGCTTTGCTGAGCAGCACCCAGCCTTCTCCTCGCTCCCATGAGCAGCCCTCCAGGAGCAGTGATGGGAATCCCTGCTCCAGTTTCTTTTTTTGAAGCACTAATGAAATATCAGAAAACGACATCTCAGTGTTTTCTCCTGCTCCTTGATCTCTTCACTACATTCACTGTCGTGTCAGATTTTATAGCTCAGTTGTGAGTCAGAAATATGTTCTCTGGCTCTTACAGATCCATCCCAGCCAGCACACACACCTTCCCACAGCCCTGCTGCAGCCTGGTGACAGCAGGAGTGGACCTGAAACACAGTGGTCCCCAACAACCTCTAAAACCATCAGCAGTGAGTAAGCAGAACCCATTTCTTATAGCACATTTTTTGATTTTCAGTAATTCAGGTCACTCCATCCAATACCCCGTTGCTGATAGATTTAGTTGTAGCAGTTCTCAGGCTGCAGGGCCCTGAGAAAGTGATGTGAAAGTTGCTGGTTGCTGGTAGAAGGAAATTGCCTTCATAATGCTTTCAATTTAAAAAAGTTGGTAATGACACAGGGAATAGGTCCTGTGGGAACCAGGAAGGTTGAAAATAATCCACCAGCAAAAGAATGGTGAACTGCCAATTTTGGGCATTTAATTGGGATGGAATTACAGGTGATCTCCCTCCATCAATCCTGTGCACACTCCAGAGGTGATACTAAAAAGGAACACATTATTTTATTTCATTCAGGGGTAATTTTTTTTTTGTTTGTTTGTTTTTGATCAGAGGAAATTAAAAGAAAACATTCTGCCACATACCCAAACCATACAGCTGCTTTATAAGCCATGCCTTGCTCTCTGAGCTGGTGTAAACCAGCACAGCTTCTTTAAGTTCAGCTTTGCACCCATTTCCAGTGGCTGCCACGCTGACCCAGTGTTTCTCTGGTGATTGGAGTGGGATATTGCTTCATGTTTATTTCTAGGAAAGCTCAAAGTTGGCTCTTGTGCCTTTGAGGAGCTGGATGTATGTGGGGAAATGATGTTTCTTCAAATTCTAAATCTTCAGGGCTTTTTTTTTTTTTTTTTTTTTTTTTTTTTTTTTTTAATAAGAAGCAGGAGGAAGATTTCCTGACCCTCTGAACTATCCCTGGGTTTGAATACACTACATGGCATGCCTGTAAACACAAGAAGAAAGCTCTTGTGTGAAACTTCTTAAACTGCAGAGGATGACAGACAGCAAATGGGATGCAAGCCAAGGAACATGACAATTAGCACAGAGAAAGTTTTCAGGGTTTATTCCATCAGTCAGCACTTAAGGAGGCTTTGAAGGGGAAAAAGCATCCTTTTTATATTAATCCACTACTTCTGCACTTTCCCCCATTCCATGGATTTAGTGCTTAGCTGCTAAATATCTGTATGCAGAGCTTTATTAAGAGGAGTTGGTTTACTTTTTGAAAGATTCCACATCCATTAGTTCATAGACAGAAAAGAGGCAAAATCATTTCTCCTGCTGCAATACCCACAGTTTAAATGACGATTTACTCTTCCCCAGCTTTTAGTACTTAAAGATATGGATGAGAAAAGAGCCAGCATTTCTTGCAATGGTATTTCTGGTCACCACCTTACTAAAGAGTTGGTTGTGCTACTGATAATAAAGTAATTCAGTAAAAGCAAAGGGAAAATCCCCCCTTTTCTCCCCCTTTTCTTTACTATCTTGGCAGACTTCACATCTGAAGAGGCACCTTACTGTTCCAAGATAAAATATTTTCTTTTTTCTTTAAAAAGAAAAAGTTCTCTCAAGCAAGAACTTGGGCAACAGCAGGGGACAACGCCATGCCAGTTTTAATTAGCAAATTCCAAATGAATCATAGTTTGTGCTTAGCAGGGCACGGTAGAAAACGATGTGAACTTTTAAAATGTTGTGATGAGCATACAAGTTACAGCTTACTTTCTATGTTTTTTTTAAATCAGACTAACAAAGAAAGAGTTGCTTTGGGAGGGCATCTTATTCATTTCCTCCATGGCCCTGTTTGCAGGGATTTGTGCTCTGGCCCATCTCTTTACCCAGAGGTTGACACCCACCCTTAGCTCATCCCTTTTGGTTCGAGGCCACAACTGGGGGATGGCATTTTGCCTCTAATTAAGAGGTGGTGTGTGGGGTTGTCCCCACTGTGACCTGAATCACCTAGCAGGGGGTGCACAGTGACATGGAACACTTGTCACCTCTGTGCCTCTTTGATCCCCAGGGCTCCAAGATGTGCCTCTCCCCACGAGGATTGCTGCTCCAGCCCCTCCATGCCAGGGCTCTCCACCAGCACAGGAGGCAGAACTGGGCAGTGGCTACATCTGGCAGCACTGATGGACTCTAATCTTAATTTCAGGATTATTCAGGTTGTGATTAAGCTGGGGCACCTGCCAGTGCAAGGCTCATCAATTCTCTTTGATTTGGAAAACTCAGCATCTGTGTCAGGACTTCAATTCCAATGCAGAGCTCTGTGGCTGTTTTTCCTCTCTCTGCCTTCAATGTTGAGTTTAAAAGAATCAGGAGTTGAGGGAAGAGACTGGTCTGGGGTAAGCAGCCATGGGAGGCTGTGAGTATTCATTCAAGTAGCTACAAGGAGAAAAAGATGCCCTTGGCAAGCTGAGAAACGTGAGATTCCCAAGTCTCCTTGTGCTTTCCCTTACCCTGGCAAACAGAGCTGACAGTGCACAGAAGAGCTGGGGGCTATTACAACATAAAGAACAACTGCAACATCCACTGGGATCCAGAACATTCAGAGCTATTTTAATCAAATTACTATCGATTAGGGACAAACTAGAGTCTACTGAAGTTAATGGACACATTTCCATCGACTTCAAAGGGCTCTGAAACAGCCTGTAACCGAAAACAAGCAAGTACCAAAATGAGAAAATGCATCTGAGTCTCACCCTAATTGCATGAGATGAAAGAACTGTTTCAGATGGAACTTTTTGAAACTGTTCTGCCCGAGACAAATGTCAAACACCTCAAATGGTCAAAAATTCAGCAAAAGCTACAAGAAATAAGGAAAGTCTGACAGCAGCAAGCGTGGCCAGCTGAGGGTACCAGAGACACACAGACAGATGTATCAGCTCTACTGACAGTTCTGGAAGACCTTCACTAACTTACATAGGAAAAAAATCTCAGCAATTCTGTGTGTGTTTAGATATACACTAATTTAGTTTTACTTTCCACTCAATTTTATTTTCTCTAAGAAGGAAGAAGTTGTTTTTTTTTTTTTCTTCTTCTTCCCTGGAAATGTCAGTGTTTAATTCCATGCTACAAATGTATCATTTGTCCTTTTGTCTTCACAGGACCTAATCATCTTCTCTGAGGGATGAATACAAAATCATGACACAAGCAATTTGTTTAAAGCAGCCTCTTTTACTGCCTAGAACATTTCGTTGTCTTTAAAGCTATATATTTATGTGACAGCCAGACATCCATTAAAACTCACAAACCTTAAGGCCTATGAGGTACAAAAGGAATTTTTTCTTTTAATTTTGTAAGGGACAAAACCAAGCCTGAATACTGAAGGGTCAAAACTTTACTGACCTTCATAATATTCATTTTTTCCCAGAGCTGCTGTAATTAAGTGTCGAGTCAGTGGATGAAATAAGGGGTTTTTTTTTTTTTGCTATTTAAGAAGCCAAATTGAGATGGCATTTTAAATAGCTTGTAAGGACCAGCAGCACCATATTGTTGTCAATCCCAGCACCAGCCTTCTCCAGCTTTTACTCATTCAACAGCCTTGGAAAGTGAACATAAATCCCACTTGAGGCCACTTGTGCCATCCAGGATAGCAGTGGAGGCTGCAATGGCTTTCTTGACCACATGGTACTTGAGAAAATTTGGGGCAGTATTAAAGGAAGTTTTTGGGATTAAATGCTCCATCCTGCCTAATTCTTTCCTCCATCAACTCTAAAGGGGATGTTTTTCTTAAAGTGTACCAGAATAAATACCAGAATCTGCATATATAGAGATACATATAGATATATGTATATATATATATATATCTATAGATATATATATCTGGATGGATGACAGTTCCAGCAGCACTGTTACCAGTGAGAGAAGAGTACAAACATCCAACAAATACCCAGATACCAGAAGCCTGACTGACAGCTCTTTGGTAGAAAACCACACGGAAAGCTGTCCACCAAAGTCCCAAGGCTTTCCAGACAAACCCTTCACCCTGTGGCAGGGAACAGCTGCAGAGCACAGCAGGAGCTGATGGGAGCCCTTTTTCCAGGTGAAACCACAGTGTTCCAGCAGGGGAACATCCAGAAGGATGCTGCTCATCCTTCCCTTCGTGCTGCTCCCAACCAAGTGTCACCTCAGTGGTCACCTCGAGTGTGTGACTGGAGCATGGGCTGAAGAGCTGCAACCTCTACATCACTTCAGATTCCCAACTGGGACTGAAAGATATGGTTCAAGCCCCTTTTAATGTCCTATTATCTGTGGATCACTGACAGGGTTGATTATAACAGTTTGACATGGCTCCAGAGGAGCTGTTACAGCCTTTTGTGTCAATAGGTACCTAGGGAGTCTTTAATCTGTTACATGTGTAAAAACAGCAGACTAAAACAGCTTTTTTTTTTTTTCCCCTTAAAAAGCAGTAAAAAGAAGCAAAAGTAATGCTCATTTTAGAAATAAAAGCCCTGTCATGTTTCCCATGACAAGAGCACAAAAAAGTCTGAAACCCAAGATTTTTCCCCTTTCAGCTGTAATATAAAAATGATCCAAAATGTTTACGCCAGGAGACAATTTGGAATGACTTGTTTTCCTGCTGAGCTATAATCTTGGTCAGCAGGAATGCTACTGATGTGCCTCAAAATGTATTGCTGCTCTAGTGTGGAGGAAAGAAGGGGTGAACTGTCATAATTCTTAAATTAGCAGAAAGGGGTTTTTTGTGTATATGATGTGTGAAAGTATGACAGTAAACATGGGGGGAAATTGTTTGTTTTCCTGGGAAACTGGTAGCTGGATTTGATTAAGGAAGGTGCAGTTCCACTTTAGGTTCTTGTGAGGTTCCTGGGTGCTGCAGAGACAGGCTTGGTGTGCAGGCACACACAGAGACACTGGTGTGGTACAGAGAATATACAATTATCACTTGTGAAGTCACAGGCTCCTGCTTTTAACGAGCAGATTCTTTCAAAACACTGATTTGCCCAGTGAGGCCTCTGAGATGTGACATACCCAGAGCACAGAGCAATTCAAATTTGTTTTCCTAGAAAATGCTGTTAAAAATCGTTCACTTAATAAAGAATTCTGTTTACAAGCAAGAAGTTAGAAGATGCCTTGGAAACATCTGATTGCTCATTCTTTAAGCAGTATCTTTTTGCAGATACAGTACAAATTTTCAAGAAAGGGTACGAGGTTCATAAACATCCAGGATCTCTCATGAGAACATCGCTGATTTTCAGTCCTATTTTAATTTAGTCTCGACAAAGAAACGCATCCACTGGAAGTTTTGCAAAAGAAAAACACTTGTGATGCTAGCAATTAAATCCTCCCTTGAAAAGTCTTGATGTTTCTTTCTACTGACAGTCATGACAGAAGAGCACCACCATCTTATGAGAATTTTAATAAAAAAACTATTGAATGCAGAACTTCCCTTGTGTGACTTGGCACACTTTAGTCCTCAGGTCTTTAGGGGGAAAAAGGCTGCGTTGCAAAGCCCATACAATAGAAAAATATTTGACAGTATGTTTCAAAACATTATTTAAATAGAGATTTCTGTTCAAGTTATTAATGCTTTTAATATGGATTCTCATCTCCTCTTCTCTTTTTATTACTTTGTGTGTCTTTCTGGTTATTTAAAGGGTTGTGAAAAGAGCTGGTCAGCACTTCAGAGCTCCCACTGCTCATCAGCGACAGATGCCGGCCATAAAGTTAAAGCCAACACAAAAGAAAAGCCCAGTGCAGATTTCTTTCTTCTCCTCTCAGGGGAGGGAAGGCAAACACAGCCATCCTTCCCTATCCTGCTGCTCCCCGTTTCCTACCAGAGAGCAACCCTGGAGCCAGAACTGAGCTTGATGGCTTATTTTAACTAAGAATGTGGGGGATGAACTCTTTATTAATCACAATCTGACCTGGAGCAGAGCTGCTGCCCCGTGAGGCAGCGCTAAGAGAAGCCCAGCAGAACATCCTGCACCCTCAGAAACGTCTGCAGGTGCTTGGGCAGCGTCTGCCCCCTCCTCTGGCACCACGCTGTCCTTTCCTCAGGGCAACAGCTGGCTGTGACAGCCTGTGTGCTTGATGGTCTGCAGATCACACACATGGGAAAAGGGTCACGCTTTCCAAATCATCTGCTGGAGTAATGGGAGGAGACAGCTCCCCAGCAGCACGCGCCAGAACATCTCCGCGCTCTGACATCGCGTCAGGGCAGCGGGACAGGCAAAGGCAGGGCAGGCATCTCCCGCGTCCTGCGACATCTGGTCATCTCCATCAGACCAGGGGTGGTGTCAGATCGTGCCAAAAGCATCTGGGCTCCTTGTTTGCTTCATCTCCCACACCTTCAGTCTAAACTAATTCAAAGCTCAGATCAGCTGGTGGATTTTTAGTGATCGTGAAAGCTGGCAGCATTAAACAAACACAGCGGAACAGAACAGACACAATCCAAAGGCACAAAATTGAGTCCTATCTTCTAATACACCTACCAGTGTAGTCCCAGGCTCTCCCAGTAACAGTTTCTTATCCTGACATGCTGATGTTTATGTAGCATTTTCCACATAAACAGCACAGCAAGGAAATAAAGAGCCAGACGATTCATGTTCATGAGTAAATGATGTACACAGGGAGAGAAAAAGCCCTAATCCATTTGGAGTCTGAAATCAGATCTCCAGGGATGCTTTAGATTATTGCCCTACAGGATGCCCAGAGTTTGTAGCCAACTTAATGGCTTTCCAAATACCAAGATGCTCCTAATGAATAACAGGGCTGGATGAAAAAACTTTTTATGAAGTCACTTACAACTGGATTAAGTGTATCAAGATGTTTTCTTTGATATTGTCTTGTCAGTTCATATCAAGTGACTCTTCCATGCTTTCATGTCAGGTAATTCCCGAGAAATTCATGGCTACAATCTAAAATAAATGTGTGGCTTTCAAATCAGCAAGAGCTGAATGATAGGAATTTTAAATTGCTGGGATAAAACTGCTAGCTACTTCATAACACTCATGCTGCTTCCAGATTTAATACCTGCCTTTTCAAACACTATCAATTCACTTAATATGTCAGTGGGGAATAACATTACATTATTTTATTTTCCTTTATAAGGATCATGAACCATTTTCTCTTACAGAAATGTACCAATTACCCACATGCCAATTGTCCCAGCCACACTCTGATCTTACAGCGTGGACATTCAGCTCAGGTGCACACAGAGCTTTCTGATGCTACAAAGGAACCACTGTGGGCTAAATTCTGGACTGATGTAAGCAGGCACATTTCTGCTGACATCAATGGAACTGCACTCCCCAACACAGGCTCTGAGTTTTGCCCTCTGCCCTAAGAATCTGACAAATGCCGATGGAAGTCGGAAAGAAACCTTTCATGTGAAAAATTCCTAATTTAAGAAATTAGCAGAGCAAAGCCATGGAAAGAAAGGGTAGAAATAAGCGACCATATTGTTCCATTTGTGCTGGGATAGGCAAATTGAGTCAACTCTGGCAGCTGGGACATCTGAGGATGAGGAATTTCCACTGGGGCATGGCCAGAGGTGCTGGTACCGCTCCCTGCCCTTGCAGAACTGCTTGGTACAAGGAGAACAACAGGGAAAAAAAGGGAGCCAATGTTCAGGAAAGGCTGGATCCAAGGAAAGACTGAGGGATCAGGTGCATGAGGGCAGAGCTTGGCCACTCAGTGTGGCACAGGGGCTGCAGTGTCTGCAGGGCACAGCGAGCAGTGCCAGGGGCTGCGTGGCTGTGCCTGGCCTGGCTAATTGGTCCTGCTGAGGGTTTGGGGGTGTTTGCCAGGGCACAGTGCCAGGCTAATGGAGCTGTGTGGCTGCTGGAGCAGGGCTGGAGCTCTGCAGGGCACTGGTCTGGGCTGGCCAGGCTGTCCTGGCTGCTCACAGGACACGGCTGTCTCCCCTGTGCTGACATATCCTGCAGTGAGCTCTGCCTCCTGCCAGGGTGCAACAGGCTCTGACCAGATAAAGGAGCTTCATCATTCCAAAGCTGCATCCACTTACCCCATCCCAGAGCTATCAGCTTGCTTTACACCTTTTGCAAGCTCCCCTGGAGGAGGCAGGACATGGCTCTTTGATCTGGGCAGAGCTGGCAATGCTGGGAGCTCTGCAGCAGATCCCTGCCGATTTATTTCTGGTAAAGGATTGTCCCACTGTTTCAGCATTGTTTACACTGATTTATTCAGAGTATATCTGCATATATATTATACATGCAGCTCTCACCAGTGCTGGGTAGACCTTATTCTGCATTGATGGGGATGTGCTGGGAGATATGTCAGACATTGCCAGCACAGAGTATCACACTGTACTTGCAAACCCTTACCTTGAACTTACCAATTCCTTTTGGCAAGGAAAACCCACCTGTCCCACTCTTTTGGGACTCCTAATAAAGCTCCAGATTAGAATGTTACCTGCAGTACCACTGATGACAACACAGGATAGACATAAATACTATCTTCAACAGATTGATGAGCTCACTGATACCCCAAGCACTGGGGGTATCATCCAAAGAAATAAAGTTTTTTAGGTTTGAAATGTTTTAGGATTTAGGATACACATTAAGAACTGAACTGTAGCAGCCAGCATTTCAAAACCAGAAGTGCTTTGCTCCTGGTGAATGGGCATTGCATGATATTCCACAAGAGTAAGAAAGGAAGGAGCAAGACCCTACCATGAATCCAGTGTTGAACCTGGTTATACATCTGTGTGATACTGTGGCAGGGAAAAATTAGGAAGAAGAGATGGGAAAGAAATAATTTGCAGCTGTGTGATAAAGGAGAAAGATCTCAGTGAATCTGCAGTCTGAGGTATTAAACCTGTATGAGCCAGTAGGGAAGATATTAATGAGCATCAGACAAATCTAACAGGAGGTATCAAAAGCAGATACCAAAGATGTAAATAATGAAAGAGAAAAAACACACAGTAAGAGAATAATGAGATTGAACTGGGTTTTGAATCTTTTGGACACCGAGTAACAATTTAATTTGCACTGACCTTCTAGAAGCAGCCACAAATCTGATTTTAGATAAGCAGGCTGCAGTGCTGGTGCTCATTCACAGTGCAGAATCCTGCTCATTCCCTCTTAGCAGTGCTGCAGACAAGGGATCGAGGGGACAACCTCCTCCTGAGTTTTTCAGCTGCTCCTGGCAGAGCCAGGGCAAAGTGATAAAGCCCAGGGCGCTGCAGGAGGCAGGGATGTGTTACAGGGATGTGCCACGGCTGGCTTGCTCTCCTACAGCCCAGTGGTTTCATGGCATATTCCCTTTTTTAACAGGTTGTGCTAGTATCGATTCAAATCAGTGAGAGCTGTATTGATCCCCCCAAGGGTTTGACTCTTACATAGGAAGAACATTTTCAAAAGACCTGATCCTCCTCATTTTTCACACTTGCTCCCAACGACGCAATAGGAGAGAGCTCGAGGCTTCCTCTGTATCCCTCCCTTTTACTGCTACACCTCAGAAACCTTTCCAAGAGGCGATCCTTGGTTGGCAGCAGCATTTTGAGAGGCTGAATTTCTCTGTGTAAAATCAGCTGGCGACCTCTCAGCGTGGCCTCCTTGGCCAAGGGCCCTCCAGGCAGGTTGGCAGCCCCTGTGGCCAGCAGCCAACCTCCCAGGGCTCCTGCTTGGACAGGGCCCTTCTGTGTTTTATTGGCCTTCATTTCCATTTTCATTTTAATGTGATGGTAAAATTTTTATCTGATAATCTAAACAAGGTAATAATTTTGTGCTATAAAAGTGCCTGTCTTCTGCTGTTACTGTCACCATCGTATATTGGAGAGTAATATTTGCAACATTATACAAAACTGTTATTCTATTAAAATGATAAAATGGCAGTGGTTTTATTACATGAGTGATTTTGGAGGCACTGAGATGCCCTTTACTGCAGACAGGAATAATAAAAACATTATTCACCAACACATTAGGGAACAATCCTGTGATTCTGGAAAACAGTTGTAACAAACAAGTAAATTATTACACTGACATGCTCAGGAAACACAGCCCTAAATCTCATCTACTGTAACTAAATAGTGCTAATAGCCAGGGACTCTGCCTGCTCTGCACTTCAGCACCCTGTCCCCAAGAAGTTGGCAAATCATAAGACAGACACTGAGAATTGTTCATGCACTTTTTGCAATCCCATCTAATCCAGGCCTTTGGATTTTAACCCTTTATTCCTACTGAAGTCTTAAGGATTTACCATCTGTCGCTGCAGAATCCGCAAAGATGAAGAAGGGGAGAGGATTAAATTAATTAACAAATTCTAATCCTGAAACAGTGTTGATGATGTTAGGGCTCTTTGAATTCTAATGAGGATTTAAAGCAACGCTGACAACTTTCCCATTAAAAAGGAGGAAAATAATGTCACATTATCACATCCCCAGCCTCTGCCCACCCCAAACAGCATTTTATCCAACAGAAACTATTACAGGGATCATTCAGTTATCCAAGGCACCTTCCCAGCTGTGTCTGCAAGCAGGAGCATATGCCCACGTGCACAGGCCAGAGCTGCATCAGGCTGTTGTTTGAACACACTCTCAAGGTTCTCTGTATATTGTTGTGCATACTCCAAGTTTTTTATAAGGTAATCCTGAACCAGGTAATATAACTTGGTATATCTGACTAGCAAACAGAACTTGTGTTTTATCCCTTCCTCTTTTCTGACTCCATTTGCATCCATTGTCACCCAGAACTGACAACAGCCTGTGCCTGCAGGAGATGAACAGGAAGGCCAAACAACCCAAATAAGTGTCTGAGGTGTCTGAAGTCACCAGTGACTTCAATTCAACAGGGAGAAAACAACATGGGAAGACAAAGTGGAGCAGGGAGAGCTTCACAGGGAGAACACAGAGTTCTCCTCCTAATGTATTTTGGTTTTGTCATAAGAAAATCAAGCATGGGATGAAAATCAGACCGCACCAAACTGCAATGAAGTGATGTACAATACATTCTTTCTGCAGCAGCAATGTATAATGTGCATTAAAATAACAGTCCACAGCCCCACATCCATTTAAAACCCAAGACTTCTTGTGGAAAAGTGCAAATTTAAGCCATGTTGGGAAGGGAATTTCACCAGGGGAGCTGGGCCCTTTGTGCGGGGAAGCAACTTTATATTTTCTGACATCGCCATGAATTTGGAAAGGAAACATATGGAAAGCAGATGACATATTTCACAAACTGCCAAGCAGATTTTGCGTGGTTTTGGAGAACACGTACTCCAGGGAGTGTCCACAGCAACTTGATGGTCCTGATGGCCAACATTTGTTTTGCATCTTCACGCAGAAGAAGCGAGACATGACCATTCATCTGTCTCCTGTTTCCGTACAGGTGCGCGTTTCTCAGCCGTGCTCGGGGGACAGATGTTGCTTGCAAATGCCTTTTTAAAAGAAGGAAAATAACAGGAAGGAGGGGGAGAGCCCACTGGAGCAGCTCTGAGGCTCGGGCTGCTCTCTCTCCCGGAGAGTCCTGCCAGGCAATGAGGATGAGCTGGCCGTGGCACCGCTCCTCGGAGCTCAGGGTCTTTATGGGAACTGCTCACTATACTGCAAATGAAATCAGCTTCTTATTAGTCTCCATAGTGGAATAACAAACTACAGGATTCATAATATCTAGAGACCAGTGGCTACATTTTGATTTCCAAGCTTTTGAAACCTCTGTGCGCAAACAAACTCTTCAAAACAAATGCAAATTTGGCAGTTTATGCAGCAGTGAAAGCCACTTGGGGGGATTAAAGGCTGATGTACTATCAGCTGAAGAAATGAGTAGCCCTGAAACACAGAAATAGAGCTCTAACATTTGTATATTGATCCTCTATAAACTAGTGCTGAAAGTAGATTCTGAAGGACACCAATTCCTTCATTTTTAAGCCTTTTTTTTTTTTTAAGTAGGAGAAAGCTGAAGAGATTTGACTGCCTGAATGTTGTGAATCCGATTTTCACAAGCAGACCCTGAGTTTAAGAAGCACAGCCTGTAGCACACAAGCTCCCAATGACACTGTTAATATGTACCAATACCAAATCTACCGAAGCCAATGGGAGTCTTTGAGGCTCTGTCAAAAATTAAGTATTTTATTTACATTTTGCTGCTTGCTTTAGAGAACTGATTCACTGCACAGTGTGATGCATTTGCAGATACTCCTCCATCTCTGCATCCTTGAGAGATGGAGTTGTCTGAATCCTGCCTGTTTGTTCCCTGCCAAGGATGGCTCACCTGCACATCAGGATGAGAACTTTTTGCTCCCAGTAAGCTTAAAAACATAATTTCAGAAACTACAGAAAAACTTAGGCTACAGCAACCTGAACCCCATTCAAATTAGCCTGTCTCCTTTGAGACAGCCTGCCAGCCTAGCAGGAATAAAAACCAACTTTCCCTTCTGTACATTGTGCTGCAGAATGCTGTTATCTCCAAGACATTTTGTTCACTTCTTGAGAAGGCCTTATCAGGGAGGCACAGTATGTTAGAAAGCCCAAATAACCACGCTCCCCAAATGTGTGTGCATGTGTGTGGGTATATATCCATGGGCAGGACTGAAATAGATTTAAAAATACTTCAACACAGCCAAAAAAAGCTGGAAGATGGCTGGTAATTATATGTACATTACAAGTAGACCACACATGGGGGGGTGTTAAAACATTCATATAAATTATACCAACTAGCACAGAAAGGAGGAAAAGAAACACTGAGGACATTAAATACGACACTTCTATAACTGATACACAAGAGTACTAAATCATGGCAAAACAGTGCCCTAGAAAAGAGTGACCAAAATGTCATCCTAAAATGAGCTCCATCTATGGCTCTTCTACCTCTGTAAATGCATGTTATCATATTAATGATGTATTTTGAGGACACAGGATAAATCAGAGAGCCAAAAGAACCTATGGAATTTAAACACATGGGGAGATTTTTTTCTGGAGGAAATAAGGTATTGCCAGAGGACTGGAGTACCACGCATTGTAAAGATTTTTTAAATTGTGTGGTGAACTGTGGAGATTCAACAGCTTTTGGGGTGTGATAAGAAAATGGGTTTGATGAAATTTTCCCCCTCAAAGCACAGCACAGGCTGTATGGTGGTTCTGGAGTGCCTGACCTACATGTCAGCAGAGCCAGCACGACACTGTTTTGTTCAGAAATCTCCAGTCATGGTGCCTTGGGACAGGGGAATTAGAAAAAGAATTAGGATAATCTTTCCAGGCAGAAGATTTAAAGTCTGCTACAGTTATTCTCGATCGATCCCCAAAAGATTGCCAAGAAGTGTGTATCTTAAAACTGCTGCTAATTAGGAGGTTTTAAGACATTGTTATAAAACACCTTCTGCTTGGCTTGTAAGGGAAACCATTTAGACTTGTAGTATAGAGAACAAAACAGTCATAAAATATTATTTGTAGCTTCTATTATATTACCATTACACTATATTATCACCAGCATAGTTACATACCTCACATAAAACCATTTAATGAAATGTTTGAACTTTCAGGAGACCTACTGGCAACCTTCTTATTTTTAGCAACGGGGCTGACATTTCTTGTTTGCTGCAATACAAACAATAATAATTACACATTGAGATGTTAATGGGGATGAAAACTAATATTTAGTGCTGCTGTCTGCTCATGACCACTCACACAAATACAGAGTCCAGGATTAGTAATTTAAGAGGGCTTTGTTGTTGCTTGGATATATAATTTATTTACTTCATTATTATTTGTCCTGAATGGGATTTTGAAGTTTAAACTAGAAGCAGTGACAGATAAGCAAAGAGGCTGCTCAAATGAAACAGGCTGCTCTACAAACTGGAGAGCTCAATGTTCTCTTCATTCCTGTAAGAATGGAACAACCTTTGAAAAGTTTTCATCATCAATTTGCACTCTGTGCAGCGTGGCTGTTCTAAAACATGTATCTGGAATATGCTACATCTAAATGCAGGCTGTGATGTTGTCTGAACATTGATTTTATTAGTCTGTAAGGATGGCTACTCTTGCCTGGCCAAACCACATGACCTTTAACTATTTCTTAAGTGGGAGCTACAGAAAGCCTGTCCCAGACAATTACTGGAGATGTCAATAAGAAAAGGGAAAGAATAATGAAAATGTTTCCTAATATTTTCATGCTTTTTCTCCCCCTTTGTGTTATTTTCATTTTCCTCCTTGCTGTTTGCCTGGATCTCACTAGTGAGCTACAACTCTGCTTTTCAATGCTGGCACCCAAACTCGAGTTCTGTGGGATGGTTTACAGTCTTTGGTATTCACACTGAAAAACACTACGAACCACAGCCAGATGTGAAAAAACAGTCAGAAATAATTGTTGCCCCAAAAATTGATTTTTGTGGGATGATTTATTCAATTTTCTGTTTGTTTGCTTGCAATGGCTCACAGGAGAAGCTTTCTTAAGACTTCTGTAAATGGGGAAAATCATTGCAGGTTTAGGTAAACACAATTAGGCCTGATCACGAGGCAATTACAACATCCCATTTCCAGTGAGTAAAGAGCGTGCAGACAGCAGGTCTGGCTTGACTTTCCATTTGAAAGCTCAGCTGCTCTGATGCCTTTATATCTCTTTTTTTTACATGTTTTCTCATGATAATTTAGGATTAGCAGCTTTGAGAATCAAATCTGAGAACAAAGTTTCATGAGCCTAAATTTAATTCTGACTTGGTTCTGATCCAATGCCTTTGTACACTCGCCAACTGTGCCATACAGCATCACTGAGAAGAGGATCATTGAGTGGTCTTTTAGGTCCTGCAGGTTTTATTTTCTTGTTGAAAAATGGAAAAAAAAAAGAGAAAATTATGAGCCTCAGCACATTTTAAAATATTTGACTAAGAGTTTAATATTACGGGATTTATCTCTTAGATCCACTAAAGTGATTGTGTCTTAATACTGAATCCCTGAAAACACCTGGTATATGAGAGGGAGAGGGTCATCTCTTGGTCATGAAAGAGCAGAGGGATTGACAGAGCATGTCAATTATTGCAGCATGCCTACGACTTAGATCTGTGTCAGCTTTGCTTTAGAAACCACCAGAACACAAAAATAAAAGAAAAAGACCATTGACACTAGAGGGAAAAAAACCCAAAAAGCACACAGGGAGGTGTTAGTCAAGTCAAATGCAACAATCTAGTGATCAGCCATAAATTCTGGGGCAAACCTCTCCTCCACCCTGAGCCAATCCATGGGCATGCCCGACTCCCTCCATGGCTATTTCCTGCTGTCTCTCCCAGGGGTGGTGTTTGCATTACAATTGTCACTGCAGGCGACAGCTTATTCCACTTTCCCAGTGAAATACTCCTTGAGGAGTGTCGGTGTGCAAATAATGAGGGTGCAGTAAATTCCCCCCCATCTCACCACACGCTCCCATTTGATCCCTGTTAAGCTTTTAGACACAATACAGAAAATACTGGGAGCAGCCACTTTCCCTTTGAGAAATGACCAGCCTGCTGCAAGGTGTGGACAAAGCTGCTCCCCCTGCAGCCTGCCCAGGTGCCCAGCTGTGCCAGCACCTCTGCACACCCCACGAGCACCATCCTGGGCACAAGCTCCCTGGCTCCTGCACTGCTGCATGTGAGCTGGGGCTGGGTTATGACAAATATGACACAACTTGATTTTGGGGCTGCTGGAGTTGGGAATCTGCCTGGAGGAGCCTGTTTCAAGTTGGATCAAGGCTAACGCCATTCCCAGGGCTCACACACTGCAGCTCATATCATAGTAGAGAAGGAGGGAAAACAACAGAGCCTGCTGCACGTGGTAGGAGACAGTGCTGTGTATTAGGGGGAGGCCAGAGGAGAGAAATGGTGAAATTCAGAGGGAACACTGGCTTTCTGTGAAAAGGATTAATGCAAGAAAGCCACGGGTTTAAAATAGCTTAATTGACCCAGGCATAATGTCACACAGTCACACGGTGAAAGTCAGGCAGTATTTGAATGCCTCCTCATCATTTAATATAACATTTCTGTTAATAGAATATTTAAATCCTATTTTATCAAAATCTCATCACTCAAGTGTAGGAGCCTTTTCCATTGCTGGAGCATACAGTGTTATAAATTCATGAAGGTCGTAATTATGAGCAGCTTCAACACTGCAAATGTGTTTGGCAAAGATATTATGCCCTTTCTAAACAAGATTTGAGTGACTACAGCCCACATTCAGAGTTACAGGGTTTTGCTTTTCATGTGCCTTGCAAGAAGCAGACTATTCCCTTTCTCCAAGATTCCCACTTGGACAGAAATGCCCCACGGCCACGAGGTCACCCCAAAAGCACCACTGCCACCAACAAGCAGGCACAGAAGAATAATCCTGCTCCCTCTTGACACAGGAGAAGTAGCATGTTCAAATCCTTATTTAATTCAGCCATTTCACATCTGAATAATTAGTCAGGCAGGAGATCATTTCCCAGGAAACAAGGACTGATTACCTGTCAGTGCAACTCACGTGTCCCCAGACCAGCATTGTGGGGGACTTGGTGGCCACAGCACAACCCTGGCAAGCTCCTGTCTCTCTCAGGAGGTGACACTTTTTTATCCACTGTTCTCTCTTTGATAGGCAAGCAGCTTCTCTGCCCAGCTCCAAGCTGAGGATGTTGCTCCAGGATCAGTGCTGAGATGTCCATGTCTCAGCAGAGCTCAGGTCTGAGCTGACCTTGGTGCTCCCAGGTCCCTTCCTGGTGCTGCCTGTTCAGCTGAGCCCCTCTCTGTGGTGCTGGGATCATGCAGGGCTCAGCTCCAAACTGGACATCTGAGCACTGCCCACAGCCCTGCAAAACACAGCACCTGGCACAGATTCCACACAGGTCAGGTTGGCTGGAACTGATGGCAATGCCAAGTGCATGAAACAGTCCATGTTCTCCTCTCTGGAACACCTGGGCAATCTTAAAAAGATGCACTTTAGGCAGCTGAGCTGCTCTGTATTTGCATTTTAAGTGAGGAGATGAAATTCCTGTGACAGTTTTACACAGGGCTGGCTCTGAGCAAAGGCTGCTGTGTGGGGAACTGGTTTGGGAGGCTGTGACAAAATCAACTCTGCTCCCTCTGGCCTCATTCAGAGATTTCTAAGCCTTGGAAAACCAGCCTGGCTGCTTTCACTGCTACCATAGCAGAGATTGAAAAAACAGAACTGCAAAATGGTAATGCCAAAGCCCAGGACAATCAATTCCACTCACATTCATCTCTCCCTGCAGGGCCACAGCCCATCACCTTGTGGGCTCTCCATCCTCATCCCAGCTCCATCCTCCCTCCTGTGAGGGAGCACCCAGCCTCTTGAATGCACCCACCGTCTTGGGAAGCCCTGAGCTGGCTCTGGTTTACTATTCTCCTTACAGGAATTTGCAGGAATTTGTTTGGGAAAGAAAAAAAAAAATGCTTAAGGGATTTATTCTTTAGCCAAATCTAAAAGTATTTTCCAATAGGATGAATTCTCCTTCCGTGGTGGAAACTGACCAAGAGGCTGAAGCCATCTGCATAAGAAACCAAATGGAAATAAGTGGCAGAGTCAAGATTACATTTCCAGAGATTAAGATAATACATTTTTACAGCCTTGTGCTTTGTGCACTTTAACCTGTGCAGGAATAAAATGTGGCCATGTGGCTTTCCATGCTCTCCATTTGCTCTCTGTGACCCAGCACTGTGCTGCTGTGCATCACAAACAACATTTCATGCTCAGACAACCAAATTCATCCACCAGTAACACCCCTCTGCACGTGAGGGTTCACAAGAACAAAAACCATGAGTCCACATGGTGGCTGAGAAGTTTTTTTCTACTATTCAGCATCCCACAGCCCACTAACACATCTTCATAGCCTATTTATTTTACCAAATGTTCCCTTATATTCAATTAGAACATGGTTTTTATACACCCCTAATAGCAATTTCCAATGATTTTCCAGTTCTACAACTGCTCTAAGACTACTGAAATCAGTAGAAATTTTCCAATGGTCCTAAATGGATATCATTTGATAAGAAATGTCTTATGACTATCAGAAAGAACTGTTTTTATTTGAAAAGGCTCATTGCTAAATAAACCACAT
Source organism: Parus major (assembly GCF_001522545.3). Taxonomy (NCBI): domain Eukaryota; kingdom Metazoa; phylum Chordata; class Aves; order Passeriformes; family Paridae; genus Parus; species Parus major. The sequence continues at coordinate 10,195,769 of NC_031788.1, forward strand.
ACAGTCATACCTAGTAAGGTTGTCATGGTACAGCTTTAGGGGTGAACACCCTTTTCATTCAGATCTTACATTTTGCACACAAGTGTCAGGTGTGTAACTTTTCTATTTCTACCATCAATGGTAAAATCTGTCATGAAACACAATGAAAAATCACATTTGAGATAAGAAGATCTGCAGAAGCAAAAGGCAGCATACATAAAAGTTACTGCACTAGGTTTTTTCTTCATGGTCATGACTTCTAGGTTGCTTTCCAGCAGGATATATCCTTAAAAGCCTTTTGTTCACATTCTTTATTCTCTTCTTACTCGCAAACACTTAACAAGAATCAAAGCCAACCAGCCACACAAAGAAATAGCCAAAATGCTGAAATGCAAATAAAGGTTTGAGATATGTATTTTTTAATAATCAAAGCAAGCTTCTTGGATCTGAAGTACAAAATTCTAAAAGAAAAAACCCTAAACTTTTGGTACCTAGCTATGAATGTTGGGCAAGGGGGCACAGGCTGACAAGTAAATATTGAATTATACAGAGCTTTTTGTTAATATTTATGTTCATGCTCCAGATAGTCTAATAGAATTGATCAGATCTGCACTTTAAGACAAAATTATAAACATGTTTTTCACAATTGGTCTCTCTGCTGAAAGATGAGGTTAAGTGAAATGAAAATATTCCACAGCTACAGCATTTTGCTTACAGGAAAGTGTCCACAGAATCGAGCTCTTTAGTCACTTCTTGCCAGAGAGAAAAGAAAATCCAATCTAACAAAAAATCCCTGAACAACTTGGCTGCTTGACTAAAAAAAAAATGAATATTCACACCGAGCTTGGCTTCCCCAAACTAAAATAATTTGAAGTGGTTTGTTGTCTTCCCATTATGAAGAAGCTTGGGAAACTTGCTGTGGTGGAAGCAAGGATGCAGGGATCCAGCAGCAGCCTGTTCCTGGGAAAAGGTGGCTGGAGCAGGACACAGGGAGCAGGTCCAGCCCTCAGGAAGAGCTGCACAATGAGCAAGGCATGTCCTGTGGAGATTTCTGAACCCCCTGTGCTGAGACTGGGAGTGCTCTTGGCACAGCCATAGAGGGATGGAAAACTGGGTGGAGGGATAAAATGATCCAGGAGGGGCTTGGAAACGCAGAGAAGGTCTCCATTTAACTTTCTTTGTAAGCCACTACCTCCAGCCAGCACTAAGCACAACCACCAGAATGTGACTGTATTAAGTGGCTTTTGGAAGGCTTTTATATTTATAAAGGTACCAGAAGAGAATTCCAAAGAAGGAAGTGCAAGTTGTTAAACTAACACGACAAAAACCAACATAACCCACTGAGCTTTAGAAGCTGAAATCAATCGAAGCCTTTCCATTGACTTCAGTGAGTGCTGGATCAGGATTTAAAGAGATTACAATTCTGAAGTTCATCTCTGTTGCAGTTCAGACTTTTTCTTTTGTTTCACATCACATTAAAGATTCAGCGTCTCTCTTCCTAATGCTCTGAAATATAGTATGATCTATAAGAGAACAGAAAACAGAGCTAAGGGGGGGGGAAAAACCCTCCTACACCTCATTAAGATCTAAAGTTTGTCCTTAATGTGTGCATGAACTCAGAATGAGTGTCTAAATGGAGACGTTTTTTCCTGCTACAGGGTAAAGTGATTATAAATGTCTCTGTGCAAAAGCTTAGTGGTATTTTATGCAGCTGGCACTGCAGAGTTTGAAACAAATCCAAGAAAACAGATTGTATCTTTAAGGTTAGAAATCAAACTTTCCCTTGCTGGAGCACACATTTGCTGGTAACGGGCTGGGCTCTGACACCGGCAGCTATGCAAACAGGGGCTCTGCCACTTCCAAGTGTGTTGCTGTCTGTATTCCCTGTGGCCTCTTCATCTATCCATTCCACTCCCAAGCCATCATTAAATGGACATTATAAAGTCATTTTTTGTAGTTTTCTGCTTCGGGTATTTACCATTCTTTTTCCCCTCTAATACCCATTCAGAAGTGTGCCAGACATCCTTTCCTTATGCTTTTTAACCTACATTCTCCTACAGACCTGTGAACAGCATTGGTGCCTTTGTCAATCAGCAAAAGCAGCAGCTTCAGTTTACAGGTAGAAATACCCCAAGCTGCTAAACATCAGTTACAATAAACTTCATGCAAGAATAGAGATAGCCTCATGCACAGGCTGCAATTCTTCCCCGACTTTGGAGGTATTTCAATGCCAAGCACACATTTTGCATATGTTCTTTCAAGATGATTGAATTGACTCTCAAAAGCTTCAGAAATCCTGTATAACCATATAATGACATCCCACTTTGCCTCCACTGCTAAGCCAGTGAGATGGGGCTGCTCTGCAGGGCTGCTGGGAACAGCAGGAGCAGGCTGCTGGATTGCTGGGATAGAGCAGCCCCAGGAGCAAGGAGATTGCTCTCCACCCCTCGAGCAATCTGTGCTTAAACCGTCTGGTGATGTGTAGGTTAAAAACAGCCTCTCGAGGTGCATTTGCCTCCCCTGCAATGGTGGGAGCCACAGAGTGGTCTGCTCTGCATGATGAACCACCCAACGAGTGGCAGCTGTGTTCTAATTTAGCTCCCGACTGGTCCTAATGAATAACCTCATGTACAGCACAGGCTGCAGAGAAAGGATTTGTCTCCTATTCCTAGCTAGAGGCAGATGAGGAAAAATCCTATTTTTGGCTACAATTGCTGCTTGATCTTCCACAAGCAGCCCTGCTTCTAATAAAACTCCACTCAACTGCACTCAGTGGGGACACAGCGGTGAAGAGCGGAGGGCATGGAAGATGCAGGCTTGGAGAATGGCAAATGAGTCTGTGAACCAGCTGGATTTATGACCCACAGTTTGCTCCAAAGTGGTCTGTGGCTAAAAATTCCTGCTGATGGTGTACAGGGCTGTGCTACTCCTGCAGATGAGGGGAACCTGTTCTTTCCAATATCTGTGATTGCTGACGAGAAACTTCGGCTGTGCTGTCACCTCACCTCTAGAACTTGATGGGATGTATCCAGCATGGGTACAAAGCACATCTTCTGCCTTGGCACACAGAGCTGGGAGAGATTACACTCTCACAGCATATTGCTATTAGTATTCCTTACATATTTGTAAATGTCTGGGTTCAGGGAGCGTGTCAGGTTAATACACAGCTCCGTGACTAATTTCACTGGAGCAGCTCTGTGATTACAGCCTGACTCAGCACAGGTACCCGAGCAGCTGCACAGAACCCATGGGATGCCCTCATGGGAGCATCTGTGTGGGGTTCTGACCTCAGCTCATCACCCACTCCAACATAAAACCAGCTCCATAAATTTAAGTTTCCCTGGAATGCGCTAAGGTGAAAAACAAGCAGATTACCCTAAAAGTTTGTAAAAAAAGCAGATTACCCACCTGGCCTATGACCTGGGGAAGGTGACAGCAAATACTGCATCTCCCTGTCGGCATAATTCAGACCTGCAATCTCTTGTCACAGATACCTGCTCAAACACAACCTTGACTCAGTTCCTGGCAGCCCTGTGTCACTAATAACTGATAGACAAACAGGAATATTTACTTGATGTTTACCTTTCTCTTTACCCTCCTTGCACGGGCTGATGCTCAGAACCAGGCTCCCCGATGAGTTCTGCTCACTGCAGTAACCCTGTGGCCCTCATTAAAGAACAGCTCTTTGAGAAACTGTATCCATCCCATTTTCTATCATCAGTCCTTTGTGAGAACTGGACTGAAAGGACCTTGGTGGTGAATCTATCTCTCCCAGAGGTAAAATGCAAAGTGCAGAGAATGATGCTCACCAACAGAGAGAGGAAGTGATTAAAGGACAGAGCAAGAGAACAGAGGAGGAAATGCTGGCTCCAACAGGAGATGCTGAGGATAAATGTTGAAATTCTTCATTTTCAAAGGACTTTCTCTGTTTTGTTTTCTGCTTCAAGGAAATCTAGATCTCTAGTCCCAGAAACCACAGCATGAATTAGCCTGATGTCACTTGGCAATCAAAGACAGTATCCTACTTACTGATGGTGGGAACTGCACTGATCCTCCAAAAACATTTCAAATATCTGGATCTTCCTGTCATATTTACTATTTGCATAAAATTATATTCTCCTTTTTTTAAAAAAATGGAAAGAGTTGTGGGGGGTAGCAAAGATTAAAGGCAGTCTGTCAGTCTGCCTCTGCCTGGTTTGTATTCTCACTGGAGTGTGTAAGTAATGCCTTTGATTGCTTCCATGATGGGGCTGGTGTCACCATGGCATTTGAATCACAGCACTTTCTCTTTGTATTGCTTCTGTCAGTCAGGAACAATAAAGAACTTTTTTGTTAAAGCCTTTAATTTCACGTAGTAATTACCTATTTGATCAGACAAAAGGTGCTGTGAATGAAAGTCATTTACTTGTTTGATGTGACTGAGACTGAGTGTCACTACAGCTGCGAGACTGTCAGAGAAAACACTAGTGCCTGATTAGATAAGCAGTCCTGCCCAGAAAAAAAGGGTGGAAATGGAATGGGGGAAGAAAAGTCATGTTCTGCCTCATCTAAATACAAGGAAAATGAGAAATCCCTCAGAATATAATTAAAGCCATTTTTGGAAGATGCACCTTCTCTACAGCTTCACTGAGGTCAACTTTCCAGCTAAAGGGTTAAACACCCTCCTCTTTCCCTCCTCTCTCCCTCCACTCCATCAGCCAAGGCTGATTACAAAAAACCAGGGATCTGCTTGGCACTTGCTGAACACCTGCTGCTGTTCATGTGCACATTCACACTGCAGCAGAAATCTCGCTACAAGGACATGAAGAAGCATCATCTGCTTGTGCCAATCTACTACTATTCAGATAAAGTTTTTGTGTTTGAAATCTAAGATGCTGTCACCTTGCCAAAATGAGCCTTTAGGCACCTACTGGGGCACAGAAGGAGTTCCAGGGCACAGAGGGCATGGCTTCAGCTTGTGGAGTCCTGCTGGATTCCCCCAATGAATTATAACAAAAATGTGAAAATCTCTGAGGCTTAGGTGGACACTTAACTCAGCCAGACCACAGCCCTGAGAACCTCCCTCCCAGTTTTCAGTTTTGGCTCCAGCACAGACCCAGCCACAGATGGGAGAGAGACCCCGACCTTGCCTTCAGATCTGATGACCTACCCCAATCACAGTCATTTGCCTCCCAGGGTCCATGCTGGGCTTGGGTCTCATCTCTCTGCACAATAATCAGGATTTTATGGAGAGAGGACATTTTCTGGATATGAAACTGATGAAATAGAACCTGCAGGATGAATTCACTCTTCTGATCATCTCGACTTCATGCCAGCAAAATATTCGTTGCACGGCAGCTGAATCATCTCTTCCCCTTTTGTACACAGAAATATGCACGAGGCAGGTGGCTCCAGCTCCCCAAAAGATTTTCCTTCCCTTCCCTTTCTTCTTCTCATCCTCCATGAAAGCAGGAAACAAGGAGATTGCAATTTCCAGCAGTTCCTCCCTGGTAAGTGTGATGCAGGAGAGGCTGAAATGGAGGCTCTCATCTCTGCTCACTGCTGGTCTCTCTGCATTTGCTGGTTAGAGCTGCACATGTTTAAAACATTAACTGGAAATATTTTATTCTGTTGGATAACGTATCAAACAACATTGCAATAAAACTTTCAAGGGTTTAGAAACTGTGCCTGGAGGTACTTGAGAGGTCTTGTGGACTCCTTCAGCAGCACAGCCCAAAAAAGCCCAGAATGGGTTTCTTCCCCCACAAGTGACTCAAGGTGTAGCACAGAGGCTGAAAGCCTTAATTTGTCTTCCTACTCTCTGAAACAAGGCAGAAGGTAGAAGATAAAAGGGAAGCCCTCAGCTGACTGACAGTTTAGTGTGTGCTCAATGTGCAAGGCTACTGGAGAGATGAATGCCACGCTGTGGGAAGCTGGAGCCACTGGAGCAGCCCTTGCAGCCTCTGGCAGCAGGAGAACGTGTCCTCAGCTCCACTCGTGCTAAGAGGGGACCCTGTGCCTGCCCCTGCCCTGCACTGCTCCAAGAACTCACCTGTCTTGGGTGATGTGAGGTGTCCCCTGCCTTGTCCCCACGCCTGGGGCAGTGTCCCCTGCACAGGGGTTCCTCAGGCCACACGTGCCCAGCCACGGCTGGGAACTGCTTCAGAGCAGCTGCTGCTGCACCACCTCCCTTGGAGTGGCTCTGGCACTACAGACACTCTCACAAAGGCAAAGCCAACACCACAGGGGCAACAGTTCCCTAAAAAAGCAAACAGACTATTTCCCTTTACAGGCTGCTCTCAAAATCTAATTTCACAGCATGATCAGTCACTGCGCTGCAATGACTTGCTTTCTTATTCAAATCGAATGAACATATTAACAAATAATACTCAAAATTCACTGGACAACACAATGGAAGGAATTACAATGCATGAAGAACTAGGTTACAGAAGCTACATAACTGCCTGAGTTAGATGCAATATGTATTAACCCAGAGAGGCTGTATATAGAATTAAAGAAATCATCTAATTTTAAAGTAATATTTTATTCAATGCATCCCTCAGTGCATGTAAGGTCTAAATGAAATGCATTGCATGCTCTACAAACACATCATCACCTTGTAAATGAAATACTCATGATATTAAAACTGATACAACATTTATTAAAAGCATCATGCAAAGAACAAGGTGGAGTAGTTGAACAGCAGTTCAGCTAAGGCAAGTGCCGGCTCTGGCCTCGCAGATGTGCTCAAGCTAAGCAGCCTGTGGCTCTGAAACACTAACCAGAGATGGTTTTTTTTCTGAAGGTGAGAGTTCATTCAGCTAGAAAGAAATCCACGTCTTGCCTGAGAAGAGTAAGGAGATGTGTTGGAGTCTTTGGCAGAGTCATGCAGGATGCGAGGGGCCGTGAGCTTTACGAAAAGCGTCACTGCCCCAGAGCAGGGCACCAAGGTGTCTGCTCTGTTCCACAGGAGGTCACTGTAAGAGCATGTTAAACCCTGCACACAGCTGAGCTATTTGGTTTGATATTCTCCTTCTAGACTAACAGCAAAGTCCAACAGTAACATATTTTGGGATCAGATCATGACCTGTTTTCTCAGGATGGCAGAGGTTGGAGCACAGGGAGGATTTGGTGTCTGGCCCCTACAGCTCTGCTGTGATGGCCAAAGGATGCTACAATCCCCAGACTGAAAGCAAAGCAGTCCTTGATTTGAGAGTCCCAAGGAGGATATGGAGGGGCTGAACAGAGGCTGTGTGCCCAAGAGAACTTGTGCTAAACCCAACAGGGTGATGCCATCTTCTCCACAGTGGGTTTGTGTGTCTCTGGACATCCTCCTGCTCCCTTGCAGAGTGTTCTTGCTGCTGATTCTCTCCATGCATTTTTAAGATATTTGACAAGTTTTTCAATGTAGCCACCTTTACCATCTTCTTTTCAAAATCAAGCATTGTACTACTAATTAATCTGTAGGGGATAGGTCTGACTGCTTTAAAAGCACAGCTCTGCTGTGAATACTTGAAGCATATTTTTAAAGGAAAATCTCAGAAATTTACTTTACGCTATTACTTCATTCTAGCCTATGACATTTTTAGCTCTGCACAAAGGATGCCTCTCTGCAGAACCCTGGCAGTTCAGCTGAGTTACACATTATAAAATCCCTCTATTTGTCACTGCCTTCAAGCCTCTTCAAAACGAATCCTGGTTAGGATATGTGAATGCAAAACGCTCTTGTTTCCTAGTGAAACGCTTTGAAACACGCTGTAGGAGAAGCTTGATTTTACCCTTCCACAGGCACAAAGAGGAGTTCTTGCCTTTAAATGTTCTCTCCTGAAAGAAGAATTCACACAAACCACGTAGAGCTCAGGCTGCCAAAAAGGGAAATACAAACTCTTCTCCATCCCTTTCAACAAACCTCAGAACAGAATGAAATGAAGCATACATTCAGCAAAAAGGGATTAAGGGAAAGATGAGGGGAAAATCCTTTTAAATACTAATATTCACTAAAATTAATCTCCAATCACATCACAACAGACATAGGCCCTTGACAAAAAAAAAGTAAAAACCCACCTAAATATACTTCATGATGGCAGCCCTGCATCTTTCTCCAACCAGTGCTGCAGGACTCTACATGCACACACCTACACAAACTTAATACCAAAACCCCAATGCAAGCTGTGTTTTGCTACATAGGTACCACATGCTGTGCTCCACACATGGGGATGGTAATCCTGGCATCTCCACATTCATTATAAACTGGTTAGGGATCTAACAGGGCTGGAGCCTGGGCTGGCTTTTTACTTCTAAGCACGACTGAGCAACAGAGTTAAAGCATCTCGTTTGAGAGCACAAGTTTAAACTTACACACTGTGTGCATGAAAGTATTGTTGTTTTAACTTTCAAATATTTGAGCATTGGGAAATTACACCATAGAAAATATGGACTGACTTTTTCGCTGGCACTGTCATTAACTGCTCCCTTTCACGAGTCACACAATGGCTGAAATGCTGGGGACTTTCTGGTCACACATTTCTAATCTGATCAAGAGAACACTGGGACATTTCATATGGCAACACACAGACAAAAGCTCTCCAACACTTCATTATGTAAACAGGTATAGCTGCTAATTAATGAATTACAGTGGAGAAAGAAACTGTTGGCAAGGATGGAAACTTGGCCCAAAATCTCCCCTGAGTAATGCTCAATCAAGTGAACTAAGCCCTATTAGTGCTCACTGGCAGGTGCAGCTTTAGCACCTGCTGAAGAGAGTGGATTTTTTTACAATATTCACATTTTTTCTCTTCCCATTTCCCACTAACTAAGAATTCTCAAGACGGCTTTGCCACGCGGCCGGTATCATTCCGTATGTACAACAGCTCCCCACACCAGGCACGGAAACAAGGAGCCGAGGGTCAAGCTGTTCCTCTCTGAAAAGGACACGTGGTGCCACCTCCTTGTCACCTCCTGCCACCCCTACACGGCACTACACGAAGCCAACAAGCTGCTCAGACATGAGGCTGCAGAGGAATCGTGGGGAAATGAAAGACTGACTGAATTATTGTAGAGTTTTCGTCGTTTCCGTGCAGGAGGGAGAGGAACAAATCGAGGAGGCCGTAAGGAAATCTTTGGACGGCGGTAGGGAATACATGTGTCTGAACAGTGGTGAAGTGTTGGAAAGCAAAGTATGAAAACTGAAACTGTGCTGGTCTGAATAAGGAAAAATTACTGTCTCTTAATCATACTCCAGGCTGCCTGGTTTTTATGGGATGCTGTTCCCATTTAGGTTAGCGGTACTGTTTTACACATGATGAGGATTTCAGAAGTGCAATTAAAGCTTTATCATCAACATAAAACCCAGCACAGTTTGCCCAGTACTAGACTTAAAAAACACTAAGTACTGTAGTCTAACCAAGGGGAAAGTGGTTATATTTTCACTACATATAGTTTGGAAAGCTGGGGTTGAATGAATATGAGAATTACAAACCAATATTCCAGAAGCACCAGAAGCACCACTGAACTGTAATCTAGATAAAAGCCATTTAGAAAGCGGGATTTTTTCTTTATCTGCAGAAAATTAATGAAGAACAAAGCCTACATGAATATTAGAATCTTAATTTTGCCAAAATACAGTCACATTTTGAAAAGCAGGGCCATCACTGATTATGAGAAGTATAATACTACTGATAACATTATGGAATGTGAGCACTTGAAATAAGTTTCAGTTTGGCTGGATGTTATTTTTAAAATGAGATTTTGCAGAAATATCTATCAGCTCAAGTAACCACCAGCAGCATCTTAACAACTCCAAAGCAAATGCAAAAAACCTAAGGTGGAGGGATTACTTGGGGGATTTGGGAGAGTCTGCTCAGTTCTCAAATATACCTTGGATTTCCTTTCTGACTTTTGCAGAGTCATTTAGGCTCCCCTGGCATCAGCAGCATTTGTGCCTGCAATTCAGTTGTGAACTGAAGCCTGAGAGCACGTACTACTAAATATCTGAGGAGAAAATCCAGGTAGCTAAAGCTGTAGATTCAGCCACAATTCCATTTGTAAGTTAGAACTGGAGCCAGAGAAGAGAAGCTGGATCTTAACCTTGTTGGGTAATTTACTGCTTAATTTCTATCAATTTCTTGTTTAGGATTTTACCAGGTGTCAGGAATAATTGGTTTTGTGTACTTGTGGTAAGAATACGCTCTGCACCATTTACTCTCCGAGTGCAGTTAACAGCAGCTTGGATTTATCCCACATTTTCACGTATCTAACTAAAGCAGATAACTCAGCAGGACAGCGAGGCAACCTATCCATTACAAAATAAATAAATCAGTTCTAAGTTCAGACTTCAAAAGCGAAAGGGTAGATGCTCCATGAAAATCTCTGTAGGCTGAGGTTTCCACAGAGCAGGAGCTGAGCAGCTCCACGGCTCCATCCTTGGGCAACACATCATGGTCCTTGCCCAGCACAGATTAATGAACAGCAGGAATGGAAATGCTAATAATTAAGAAAAGGTTAAAATGTTCACACTGTGTGAGAATGATGCATAAAAGGATACAACTGCTAAAAACCACTGCAGCGATGAAGGGTTTGGGTTTGTTTTTTTTTCAGAAACTAAATTCCAACTGGGAATATATTAAGAGCAAGAAGAAAGAAATTCTCAGGGTATAAAAAAAACAATGCAAAACAGCAAGTGAAAACCAGTCAGCTCTGTGGAATGGAGGGACTATCCACATTACAAACTAAAGCTCCATTCTGAACCAAAAGCCATTTGAAAAGCAAATTTAGGGAAACATCCAGACAAGACAAATCCCAAAATTACTATAAAAATCAGATATTTTTCCATATGAAATGTTTGTGTTCAAAGCAGCATTTGTCCCTTAAAACTCTACTAATGTAGCTGTAATTCAGAGTAAGAAACTACCCAGATTTTCCAGGCAGGTGTTTGGTCCCACTAGTCATTCCAGTGAATCCTCAGGCAGAGCCTGTGCCACCCTCTGCCTCCCAGAGATTCCTCCCATGAGATCTGTACTGGTAGAGCAGTCCCATCCTCTCTGGGCACACCAGATGTATGATTTAAACACACTCAAATCTATCACACATATAAAAATATACATATATGTTGGTAGGGGTGGGAATTGTTTAATCTTTAGAATTCAGTACACACTGACACTCTAAGGGAGACCACTGCCTGAGACTTGTACCACACCTCCCATCTCCACATTACCTCATCCTCCAAAATCTGGCAGTCACACCCTGCTATCCATGAACTGCTTTTAGTAACAAAATTTGAGGAAGCAACTTCCTAATACTAGTGGGAAAGTAACACAGGAAAGAGTGATGTCCCTTCTTCAGACAGGGACATTGAAATTTTATCATTATCTTTTGCTGACTATTGCTTTCATACACTTGCCTGAGATTACAAACAGCCTAAGATTTTATTTTTACACACAGGGTCAATTTCCACTTGCATAACAATTATTACCTGCAAACCACTAGCCCTAAACATAGAAAACAGCATATAAAGATTTCTCCTTAAAGATAATACAAGCATGGTACTGGAGAAAACCTAAAAGGAGAACAGGGCCTGTAGAACATGGGTTATCCCCACCTGTCCAAGAGATCCTGTCAGCAACTGGATTCCTAATCACCACAGATTCATCTTACCCTTGCTTGCTGCAATTATGCTATTGAAACCTGCAGGTCTGGGTTTTTTTCTTCCCTTCCCTTACTCTAAACAGAATTCATTTTTAATGTCTATTGCAGAAGGCCAATGTGATATAAAAACCCCAAACATTTCACTACTCATGCACTCTTATTCATAATATCACATCAAATTGCTGAAGTAGTACCATATGGCGCTTGAGCACCAAGCCAGAACAAGTTGTTCAGCTTGTCATAATCTCAAAAGCTGCATAAAACTTAAATAATTTCTCTATGAAGTGGAAGATCTTTGGTTTAATATAACTCATCAGAAATGGATTCTGAATTTTTCTTCTATTATTTGCCATGTTTTCTATGATTCACATTCCATTTTCCAGTGCAAGCTATCAGTATAAGTGGCTACAACTATGGGACTGAAAGGCTTTAAAAGCATCCTGTCCATCCTTTCTTCTTGATCATTCATCATTGAAGGGATAAATAGCTGTCTCAATCAGACAGACATATAATTATAAATAAAAAAAGCTCAATCAGAAAAACTGAATGGAAAAGATTAATGAAATCTCCCACACTTTGATTCAGCCCTTAAAGCAACACCCTTGGCTGTGAAATGTCTACACTTCCACCCACACTGTCCTGTAGGAAAATGCAGCAGCCTTTCAAGAAAACTGGAGTGGTGACATTTAACTGGTACGTAAATCCATGGAGAGACAACGGTGGGAATGCTCCAGGTTTCATCATAGATTGCTCTGTATTTACATCCTCAGTTTCTGGAGACACCACAGGTCTAGGTGTTTGTAGTTTTTTTTTTTTTTATTAAAAGCTATTTCCAACTGAGAAGAAAGGTTTGGAACTGATGGTACAAGAACTAGAGACAGCCAAGACTTCAGCCAAGCTCACAGTTTCCAGGGCTTGTGATTGACTCCTGATCCTGAATGGCTGAGCAGCAGCACAGGGACCACCTGAGCCAGAGAAAACACATGGAAAGATCCCCTGGGAACACACTACAGCAAAAATGAAAATGTGAAAGCAAGACCAGAAAAGGTGGAAGAGGAGACGAGAACTGGAAATGGGAAGACACAGGAAGGGAGGTACATGGGCTGCAGTATTCCCCTAGAGGGGAGGGCATTATGGAACTCCTCCAATGTAAGGCTTATTTTAGCAGCTGCTTAACCACTTGAAGAATAAAAAGAAGAGCACCAAATCAAGCAGAATTTGCTAACCCTTCCTAGCATATATGTTCAATCCTTGTTCCCATATGGGATTAGGATAGGCAGGAACTGCAGGCTGGCACACAGGCAGTACAGAGACATTACACAGCTTAAAAATAAGAGAGAATGGGGACATGTCTTCTGGAGATATGGACTGGGAGTTTCCAGAAAAACATTTCTGTAATGGTTACATTACATATGTGATTGTTCTTTTTTTTCCTTAGCTATATGGAGGAAAAAAGTGACTTGTCACCAGCCCAAAGGGAAAAGCACTTGGCTGCATGGAGGAAGACAGGATGTGTTGCATCTGTGGCTTCACAGAAGGAAAGGAACAGCTCTTCAAAAAAGGCAAGAAGCACAGAGAATATCTAAGATAAATAAATGAAAGGAATCAATCCCACTTCTGTGGTGAAGAGATGATGTCCTGGTTCCCAAACCCTCCACACAGCTCAGAAGGGGCAGCAGCAGCCTGGTGTCCCTGCTGTGGTGGCTCTGGGAAGGTGTCAGGACCTGCTAAGGGACCAGGTACCCTTAAGACCTTGAGGGAATCTGGGTCAACAAGGACCAATTCTTTGCTGCTCCTGATCATCCTCTGCACACTGCCTGAGGAAGAAATGGAGCTTCTCCAGGAATTAACAGCATTTTGGGTACAAAAAGGGTAAACCCAAAGGAAGAAGGGACTAAAATATTGAATATATGCTGCTTTGACGTGACTTGGTGGAGGTCTTCATCAGCAGAGCTCCCAAGGAATAGGAAGACAGCCTTGCTGGGGGGCTGACTGCCACCAAGAGCTCGGGCAACACAACATTTTGGGTTACTTTAAATGCTGTGTTGAAAGCACCTTACCCCAGAGAAGAAAAAGAGAAAATGCAAAAGCTGAGGTGTGGAATTTGCATCTCCTTTCCTTCCAACTACAGCACCTTCTTGCTTGCAGCTTCTGGAAGAACAATTTTGATGGAGCCAAGGCAGGCAGGACTTCAGAGGAGGAGCATGAGAGAGGAGATGACCTGTGAGTGACAGCACCCCTCAGCCTGGGCCACAAAACTCTTCCCCATGAACTCCCCAAATGCTGAAGCAGAGTTACTGCACAGATGCAAAGGGAACCTCAAGTTTTCCTTAGTTTAGGATCATACCATCCAGCATTTACTCCCTTCTTTCAACAGCATCCACACTCCCTGCTCAGTGCTTATGAATACCCTCTATCCAATTAATGCCCCATTAAGCCGCCCGCCCGCAGTGACTTTATCCCCAGACCACTGTATGGCAGCTTTTAACTCCCTAATACCCCGGCATTATTTCCATATTAGACTACAAGGGTTTGATCCAAAGCTCATGGAGGTTAATGAGGGCTCATTAAACTTTGAATTGAGCCCTAACTGCTCAGCAAACACGGAGTGAAGTGATACAGTACGTGTCAGATGAGATGACAGAGGGTGTAGTAAACTTTAAGGCGAAATATTGAATGCTGATGGTGACAAAGGCAGGGAATGTGTGAGAAAGCAGCCGTGGGAGAGAATTATGATTGTGTTACACTCGGTATCAAGCAGGACAGATTTGTGCCTATATAAATAGACATGCCTGGTCTGACTCTGATGTGATTTTTGTCATCATATGGTTAGACAGAGCATAATATTGACACTATGGCTTTCCTTCAGATTTTAGTTTTGAATTTCAGCTGGAGAGTATGATACTGAAGACTTGAAATCAGTATGACTCCTTCCCTAATTACTGATTAATCAAGAGCTAAGGTTGCCTACATAAAGATTCATGGGGAGAAGGAGGAAGTCTCATTAAGAACAAGAGGTTAAAAAAAAAGGAAGGGAGGGGGACATTTAACAACTGAATGGATGCAGAAGGAGGAGGAAAAGAGATGATTTCCTAACAGCATGTTATACCTGAATGTTAAATTTTGTATTCATGTCTAATTAAAAAAATTAAAAGAAAATGTTTTAATGCTTGCAGATACCATGGGTTATGGTTCAAAAGGAAGTACAGAAAGTTGCTGGGTTGTTTCCTTCCAATGACTGCAGAAATACATATATGTTGTGTCACTCTGTCCCTCAGGTGCTCAAAAGACACAGCAGCTGTTTCATAAATTCTGAATTGCCTTTTCCTTTAGCATACAAAAAGCTGTGCCATAAACATAACACTGTCTGAAAAATATTCGGTAAACCCAGACAGTTGTTGGAAATGCTTCCTCCGATATTTAAATTCCTCTCTTAACAGGAGTTTCCCTGCAAAACCAGATGCTAACGAATAGTGCTTCTGCCATTGAGCTGAATGGGAACACTTTGGTGTAGCATTTTCCTTTTTTCCATGGAGACATTACAGAGTGCATTTCCCATGACTGAAAGAAAACTGCCACCTTGCTTCTCAATTCTTTGCTTTCAAATAATAAATAACTGCTATAATCTTCCATAAAAGATTTATGCTCTGATGATGTCTGATTCTTCTACTGTAATTTCCTTTTGTTAGAGGCAGTTGAATGCCACTTACTGGTAAGTAAATTGTGTCATCACTTCACTGCAAACCACACCACTGAAAATGTAAGCTGGCCAAACATTTATTTTTGTTTTCTAACTCACACAAATCCCTTCTGAGGGCTTGGATTAACTAGCAACACTTTTTAGTGCAGATCCTTAATCTTAGTTTCCTTTCCTCTCTCTACTAATATGCTCCCTTCCAGTGATGTTACTTCAGAAATAACTTCAAATATCTCACAGTGTTGTCAGAAACTCTGCATTTTAGCTGCCATATCTTTTACAGTGACTTGGAAATACAGAAAATTGGCCATCCCCACTGAATTTTTCACAGTCCTGCACTAATGGGGGCACTGCAGCTCTGCCTTTTCCACAGAGGAGTTCAACTAGCAGAGGGGCACATGCACTGCAAATTCCCCTAAAGGTTCAAACCATGGGCTCCATGTCCAATCTTTTCACAACACAATGCATGCCTTTCATTTCTTAGACAGAAACAACAAGCCCACACGGCTTTTCTTCTTCCTTAAACTGTCCCTCCTTTAACAAGAAAATTGGGTTCTTTGCCTAAACAAATGTTACAGCTCACAAAGCCTCGAAGCACAAATCAAACAAATAAGTCAACTGCAAAACAGCCCAAAAGGGCTACAAACCCAAGCACAGATGCAAAACCCTCCTCAGGTCATGGTGTTTTGATTAAAATGAGCAGAGATCACGAGTGGAACGAGGAGTCAGGAAGGAGAATGTCCTGGCAATGCCACCAGCACTGTGGCATTTAGGGGTCTGTTATTATTTCCATGAGAAAACTTTTAGGTTTAGGAGTTTACAACTTGAGTCATAGATGATTGTCCTGTTTTCCAAAACCTGATTCCTAAAAGGGAATTTCTCAGGTAAAACTTTGCAAGGGGAGGGCAGGGCCAGGTGGTTATGACAAGGATGAGTCTGTGGCAGGTTCAGCGGCTGCAGGGGCTCTTAGGGGATGCATGAGTTGGTTCATGGAGGGAAAAGAATTCAGCTCTCTTTACCCAGTGCCAAAAAAATCCTATCAAGCTCTACTGGGTGTTTTTTCAAGGGAGGTTCTGGTGCCTGTTAGGAAAAAAAAAGGACATATGCAAAGGCTGATGTGCATGCACATCTGAAAGTGTTCTCTCTGCACACAACCAGTACACTGAGAGAAGTGTTATTAGAATTGGGAATCTAATAAAAACCATAAACATGGCCAAAGAGGTTAGTACTGCACAATGCTGATACAATAATCCAGTAAGGCATTATTTGTGTCCTTAGTTTCCAGTCAACAAATAAATTCTAAAGAGCCACCAGAGTTACTTAAAGGCTCAAATTTAAGCACATTCTTAAAATCTCTGCTGAACAAGGGCCAAAATGTTCAGTACCACCATCTGCAGATATCCAAATTGCCTTGGGCAAAATGTTTCCCTTATATAATCCAAGGTTTTGTTTGTTTGCTTTTTAAGTTGTCTAACTGTGCGGATAGGAGGAAAATGTCCTTTAAATTAAGGAAATTAGCAACAAATATGAATGTTATTATTATAAATATGGTAATTATTAAAAAATAGGGTAAAAATTATGGGAAAGGACAAACTGCAAAGGCAGGGGCCTTTAATGAACTGGTAAACTACTGCATATCCACTCTTTGCTACCCCATCATGTAGCCATGGCTTACATCTTTCATCAGCCTGCATTAGAGACAAGAAAAGATTTGGATGGTGACACCTTTATCACTGAAGATCTCAGCTGTTATAAAAAAATAATTAACCACAGCAGTGAGAGCTTAAAATTAACCCAAGGGTAAATTCTCTAAAATCTTAAAAGCTGACATCTGAAATTTCAGGGTGCTGTATTTAATTCTTCATTGGTGCAGACTATCAAGAACATATGCAATAGTAAGGAAATAAAAACTGTAGATATTTTTTTTTTTCCTATCTCATTCCAGCCTGCTACAGTGCATTTCAGGAACAGCCTAGCTGTCAAGGTTATATCTGCACCATCATTCTGCAAATCCAAACTCACACCCACACAACACCACACTCTATCTTCAGGACTCCATTTCAACTCATCAAGGAAGCCAAGTCCACAGCCACCTAATGTGGGTGATGAGTGTTAAAGAATGAACTCCTGCAGCAGAAAGGCAGATTGTGAGCTCTTTGTTCTGTCTCAGCTTTTTTCATTATTACTGTTTTACTCTGGAAAAGGCAGGAGCAAAACCAAAGCCCTTTTCTAAGCAAATTAACCCACTGTTTTTGTGTACACTGTCTTTACAGATTTTCAATAGCTTTCATGAGCTGTGTGCATTAGTTCTGACTATGCCTTCCTGCCTGTACACGGAATGAGAGTGGCTATTACAGTTATCTCACTTTCTGGAGAGGATGGCAGGTAATGATATGTCACAATATGTGCAATGGGGTATTATAGCTAAATACTCTTTGGAGTGACTGATGAACTCTTTTGCAGTATGCCTGTGATGGCAATTTGAGGGGTAGTTATCCTTCTGTGCTTCCTGAATCTCTTGCTCTCGATGCAAAGCTGGAGCTGAAAGGTGAGGAGCTAAAAGGTGGAGGAATTGTTGGAGAGCCAGCAGAGAGCAGAGAAGCACCTCTGCATGGCTGTGAAAACAGAGCTGTGTACAGCAGACCTGATGCACAGGTGTAGCAGTGTACTCAGACATGGAACAATGTGACTGGATAGAACCACACAGAAGATTCTGACCACTCCATTAAAGTCTGAGTCCATTATGAGATTCTTCAAATAACCCAAGGACAGGCCCCGGTGCTGACAACTGGAAAGTGCTGCCCATGGCCATGGCAACAGCTCTGTGGTCTCAAACAAATCCTCACAGATTTCCTGCCTTGGCTTCTATCTGTGAGAGAAAGACCATCCCCAGCGATGCACGCAGGCTGAAAACATCACATCCTGCATGGAAAAAATACCTAAACAAAGGCTTTATGGATCACAGCTGGACTTGAGGATCTTAAAGGTCCTTCCCAACCTAAACAATTCTATTATTCTGTGTCTCTCACTTGCCATTTGTATTTAACCAGTAGTCGTTGGTGGTAGGGTCACAAATCCCTGTCAGTACATCCCACCCCACTGCCTCAGGGGATGCTGAGTGACTGCAAAACAGTTTGAAACATCACCCACAAGGTCAGATCACAGGCCTTTTATCCCAGTCTCCTCCCAGTCCGACTTGCTGTACCCCAAATTAACAACTTGAGGTTAATCATAAATGTTATCAATGATTTTTGAGACTTCTGAAATGTCATGCTGATACTTCCCCATCAGTGGGAGCAGTCTCAATGCTTCCAGTGCCTTCTGAGAATCTCAGTTTTTATGTTGTGTGAGAAATTAAAAATTCCGTTTCCTTCATGCAACTGGGATGCTACATTCAAAGGAGATTTATCACTTCCAAATCAAATGGCATTTTATGATTTAGTGGGTTTTTTATGATTTACTGGGGCATTTTTCCACTCACGTTACTATTCCCAAAGCACCCTGGATAACGGCAAAAACTCAAGGGCAGCTTTTTTAGCTGAACTGGGCAATAGGAGTCCTTGATATCTGTCTGCAAAGTGTCAATCACCTTTAAATCCCAACCTCACTTACGACGGTTCTCCTTGAGTAAGTGACAAGGCCAGTCTGGCAAAATGAAATTCTTCAGTAATACATTGACAAACTCAGAACCACAGAGCACCAAATTCCCCCTCAGTCTGGATTTGAATGCATAAATAAATAAGGCTCTTGCATTTATTTCTGCTAGAAGATTGTATTATTCCTTTCTGCAATTATGGAAAAATGCAGAGCACAGGCAAGATTTAGTGTCTGAGTTTTTGCTGCAAGACTCATGTCAGTAGAAAGGCGTTTGTGCTCTTGGGAATCAAAGTGAGATTCACCCATTTGTGGCAGGTGTTTTAAAGCACTCAGCCTAACAATCTACCCACGCATGGCACTACAGCAATTCAACGACTAAATTAAATCTCTGAATATTAAATTAATGATGGAAATCTAAAATATTAATATATTCTAATTGAATATTCTCTGATAAATTATCTAGGCATTCTCAGCAATTTGATTTTACTTTCATTTCTTAAGGAACTTTCAGCTGCATAAATACAGCTATTAAAGCAATTCAAAAAGGGAACATTTTCTGCTCAGACAAGAGAACTCTAAACACAAAGAATCTAAAAATTTCTTTCATATGATTGATTAAATCATAGAGCCCAAGACAGCTGAATCATTAAATGACTGCTTTCCTTCAGTCCCTCTGGCTTTAGCAAGGACAATATAAATTCCCCATGGGTCTGAATACAAGGAAATACAATATGTATAATTACAGTATAAGCTTGAATGCTGTTGTAAGAGAATTTTAAATGGAGCATTTATGCTGTAGCTGCACTTTTCAATCCATAACGCTGGGTGTGCGTGTGCATGGAAAGCCCATAAAGCACTGGGCATCTGCTTCCTTTGACCCAGATTCCCAAATGGCACATGCTGGGGTAGCCCCACCAGCTCTGGCAGAGATGTGTGATTTACATCAGGATCTGCCCCTCTCTTACAGTGAATGCTGGAAAATGAGAATGGTCTCATCAGGGAGAATGCAAACCAAGGCACGTCCTTTCAGCAGTACATATAGTGTGGAATATGTTTAGGAACTTGTTTCAGACTGTAGGTTTTAAAGGAATTTCAAATGGACACATCAAGCAAGCAGCACTGTGTCATATTTCACTTCCTCAGTTTGTTCTGTGAGTCATATGTAAGTCCTGGTTTGGTAACACACACACACAGAGGAGAGATCAATACCAGAGCCAGGACCATGGCAAGATAAACATTTAATGAACCATTTTCCTGCTCATCTTTCCCTCTTTGATGTCAGGTTGGTTTGTGATGTGAAATTGCAGTCAAGCCAAAAGCTGTCTCAATCTACATCCTTGAACCAGCTTTCAAAGAAAGGCTGTGACTCTCCTGAGCATCACAACCTGCACAGTGTCCCATTTCCTCTCCACTCCCTGGGCTTGCTTATCTTGGTCTGAGTGCTACAGTAAAGACCAAATCCCCTAATTTCTGAATTTCAGCTGAAGATGCTCACAGGCCATCACAAAGGTGAGGTGCACTGAGAACCAGAACTAGCCATTTTTTTTTCTTTGAGTGTGTGTGTGGCTGGTAAGGCAAAAGAAACACCTGTTCCTGTGGAGAACAAGGAAGATCTAGGTCTGTTTGTAATCAAGGCTGTCTGCATCTCTCTCAGGAAAAGTATGGTCTGATGTCCTCTGGGAAGCATTTGCAAGGCCTTTTCTCAACAAACCTTCTCTCACCACAGACAGATGTCATCTGTCTTGCAGCTGGGGGCTAATGGATTCTGCTCTGCCAATTTCACAGCAGTGAGCAACGCTGTGATAGAGGAGGCAAGAGGGATTTCCTACACAGCACAAAGGCACATGCTGAAACAGCCATGAGGAGCAAAGGAGATGGCAGAATTGAGGGCTGATGGTCCAAGTTGGCAGGAATTTCACAGCTCAGTGTGCCTTGTGTGCATCCAGCACCAGACTCTGGGAGAGCAGTCTCACCCATTTCCTGCACCAGGGCGGGCTGTGGCTCACAACAAGGCTGTTGAGCTGGAGAGTGTGCAATCAACCTTTTTCACATTAAATATTCAATGTCACAGGATAGCTTAAGATGAGCTAAACCCACCCATGAGTCCACCATAGGATTTTGCAGCGTGTCAAGAGGAGTTCTTTGCTCCCTTAATGTGCCCCATGCTGCCGGAAACCCGGCCCGACAGTGACACCCCTGCTAAGCAACAACACAAGAATTCAGGTATATTATATTCTGCCAACTTTCCAAGCCACTTCAGGACTTTCTGATTAAATTTACATAAAATGCATCCTTCCCTCTTATTCCCTGTTACACACATCAGGTTATTTCTAGTATTCTTGTGGCTGAGATCACCAGCTCTCGCATACGGGAGCCCATGCTGTGCCTGTAGCATGCAATCAAGGCAGTTTGTGAGAGCACCAAGATCCTGACTTGGTCATCCTCAGGGGATTTTCATGCTGGTGTAATGAGAATGAACGTCTTGTTTATCATAAAAGAGCTAACAGGAAAATAAAACATTTTTCAGTTCCATGTTTAATAAAGGCAAGCTGGGAAAATTAGGGTTTATGAAATGCAAGCTGGGAGGCTCTAAGAGCTCTGCAAAGGTCCTGGAGATGAACTGAAAGTTTGGAGCCCTCAAAAAGAACACAATTGCAGTGGTTGATAGAGGAGCCCATCATCTAAGCATGTCAAAGAGGGCCAAAGGGCAATTCTGCACAAGACTTGGATTTTTAAATGTATTATTTTCATGTAGCCCATTGAGATGGACCAAAACTTGCCTTGAAAACTGAGTCAAGATTCCCATTTGAAGCAGCTGGAGACTGGCTTGTGGATCCAAAACTGAGATTCTTTTTGAAGTTCAAAAGAGGATGAAATACAAGATAAGCTAATAGATAATTAGATAATAGATAATTAAGAATTAGCTACGCGTGTGGCTAAAAGGGATGAGTCAGTGAGAAAATAGACAGAGCTCAGCAAGGGTGCAACTATTTAATATATTATCTTAGCTGATCAGTGTGCCTGCATGAGTCATTTGCTTGGAGAAGGAGGGGGATTTCATATTGTTTTTTGTATTTTTAATAGGCATTTTTATGGACTTCAGTTATAATAATGAGAGTACCTGACAATTAGTAATGAAATTAGCCTCACTACAGTGAAATATTTCACAGCATGTACAATATTATTCCTAGTACAAAGGTGGAAGTGAAGCAGAAGGAAATTAAACCCAAGATTTTCATAAATGTTTCCAAAATAAATAAGCATATATCAATAAATTTTGATAACTTTTTCCTCAGGTCAAAGACAAAAGCAGAATTTACAAAACATTTTTTTGTACTAACAAATTATTTTTAGCTTATAAATGTCAGATGTTCATTTAAGCTCTTCGAAGAGTAAGTAAATCTTTTCAGCAGCCAAAATTAATTAGAAATTCCTATTATTATTTTTTCAGCTATTATTTTTCTGAAACACATTTTCTAGTTAGTGTGGTTGATGTATATGAACAGATACGGATGTTCCTCTGAAAGAAAAAAACCCTGTAATTAACAGAAGGGGTTTTTTTTGGCAGGGGTAATGTTCCTTTTTTCTTTTTTTCTCTAAAAACTTTTTCATTTAACGTATTTTATCAGAATGAAATGGTTTAATGAGCAGAGAATTATAGTTGATCCCAGCTGAACCAGATAGGGCTGCCTTTCGAGGTATGCAGCTCCCATCAAGCTGCATTCACCTTTGCTATGATTTAAACTTCATTCAGGCACAGCCTTGCTAAAAATACTGACAAGTAACTAATCAACTTCCATAAAATGGAATTTTTACGTTCACAATAGGAAGCAGGAGTAGGAGGGAACCTGAAAGATTTGCCTATGCATTTCAAATTAGTCTGACCTATAAAAACGCAAACAGCAAATGGTTCTATGAAAATGTACTTCTGGTAGGGCTTTTTGGTTTTTAGTGATGAGATTTTTCATGCCATCCCTTCTTCTCCTTGGAAGAAGCCAGAACCACAGATAGCACTATGGTGGGACTGGTTTCCATCAGTTATACCTGCAAAATGCAAGCTCGGGCAGATCTTTCTGGACCAAAAGAAGTTCAGTGTCCAAGAACCAGCGGTAGGTTTGAATGTTTTATATAAAATAGCAGAGAAAACGGTGACAGACCTGCTTCTGTACCAATGAGATCTGAGCTGCAACTTCACATGTGCACTTCTGGTTCCAGCTTGTGAGCAGATGGGCACAAAAATATTCAGTGCCCAGCAAGCAAAAGCATGGGAAATCAGATCAAAACTCTTACCTAGATCTAGGAGACAGCAAAATGCTCCAGGGCAATCTGAAGATTATGTGGATGGAAATAATCAGATAGTGCTGGTCTTTGAAGAGATGTTGATTTGTCCTATTTAGAGCAAAGTCTAATGGAGGGAGCTGTAACTCCTGGGAGGAATCACCCAAGCTTCACATTCAGGTGTTGGCAAAAGGGCCAGATGCTGCAGAGGAGCAGCAGCTCAACCCAAGCCTGAAACATCAGGGGTCTCACGCTTAATCAAGTTGCACTCTTTGTATGATCTTCCCTGTCATTACGATGCTTTCTGTATGTCAGATGAAGAAGAAAACAGCCTTTTGTAAGCCAGTTTGGTTTTTTTATTTCCCACCCCATTTTTACTTCATTTTCAGTGTTTCCTCTAGCATTTGTATTTGAAAATGGCAATGGAATATAGTGCTGAAAATCTGGAAGTTCTGTATTTCCATAAGCCAGGTTATCTTTCCAAGGTTACTGGTAGTCTAAGTGATGAATATAAATTCTTCTGTACCTATATAAAATTTATTATTTGTCATTTCCATTAATATTAGAATTTTGCATAGTCAAGTCCTTCTGTTTCATCTCCACACTGTAGGGTAAAAAGTGCCACAGAAATTTCAGTCCTTATACATCAACAAATTTTCCATGGTAAGCTGGTGCCAAGTTGTCCTCTTGCTGTCTAGTCAAAACTCAAAAGAAATCAGCAGGGAATGGAAGAGAGCACAAGTTCATTTTGCAAGTACTACCCTTTATTTTTCACAGGAATTCAAGATTTAATCTAAATTATTAATTTTGAAAGACATTTTTTGACACATCAGGTTATTCTCCTCTCCAGCTATTTCTTCAGCTTAGTAGGAAAACACATTAATGGGTCACTCCATACCCCACAACGCTGACCACACAAAGACTCTCTGGCTTCCCTCCCTGGTTTTCCAGGACAGATGTAAGAATATTTGCCACCTGGTACTTTTTTGTACTCCCTAATTGCACAGAGAAATGGCACCAACAATCCAAGTTTATCCAATCCCTGGCTGAACTGGGAACATGCCCCTTCCTCATAGAAACAGGTAATGATGCAACTCATGTCAATCCAGGCACTGCTACAAAAGGACTAAATGAACTTCCTGAGAAGGGATGCCAATGACACACCACTGCTACTCAAAATAACTTCTGAAATTTTGTAATTGTTGTCATTTTCTTCCAAGGAAATAGCTGGAAGTGTCTGCCAAGGAGTTCTACTTCTTTTTTTTCTTTTTTTTTTCTTTTCAGCTAATAATTTGACTGCTCCAAAAACCCGAAACCAGCACCCACAAGAGCAATAGCAACTCGTGTTTGTATTTTGCTAACACTTATCAACAGCAACAATAAATCAACCCAATGTCTCTGCAAAACACTCCTTTTCCCTTCCTTTTCCTGTCCTCCCATAACCATCACAGAAAACCACATGGGTAAACCTCATCCCAGAGATTATCCTTGTGAAGAAAGAAAGTAGCAGCCCAGGGGAGGCTGCCGGATCCATCTGCAGCGGCGGCAGGCAGCCAACCTCCCCCGGGCCGCGGCGCATCTGCCCGGGCTGGGCGCGGGAGGAGGGCACGGCGAGGGAAGGATGCAGCACCCTCCTCGCTGGGTGCCACCGAGCACAGCTCTTACACCTGCAGCCGCTTTCTGGATGAGAGCGTGGGCAAAGTGCCACCCTGGCAGCAGTGCCAGCGTCTCGGGAGGGACTGGCTGGAAGGAGGCGATTAGGCTGCCGTCAGCTGGGGAGGGAAACCGGGGTGAGGAGCTTTGGAAAAGGAAACTGTTCCTGCAGGATGAGGGGGAGAGCAGAGAGCCTGTGCTTTGAGCCAGGCTTCCCACACCTACTGCTTCACCAGAGCCATGACAAGATCACCATTACTATTAGCAGTTACCCATATTTTGTACTCACCCGAACCAGCTGCTGTGGGAAGGGCCCTCTGGAGTTTTCTGGCACGTTGATGGGTGGGATGACCCAGTCCCGCTTCTGCCGCCGCAGCCCGTTGGCACTCTGGTGCTGCCGCCACGGCAGCAGGGTGTCACTCTGCTGCTGCACCAGCTCTCCAGGCAGTGCCTTCCTTCCTTTGGGCTGTTTTGGACACAAGAAAGCACAGCCAGTTAGCTTCTTCCTCGCCTCTTAGGACCTGTCCCAACAGTGGCGTAAACGGCCATGTGGAACAAAGACACAACGCGCTTTACTGGCAGCTCTGCTGCCACTTTGTTTTCACAGAAACAGAATCAGAGAATCAGAGAGGTTGGAAAAGACATTGGAGGTCATCAAGTTCAACCTGTGACCTAACACCACCTCATCAACTAAACCATTCACAAATGTATGGAGCCGTCACTCCCAAGTCAAGACACCTCCCAGAATATATCGTATATATTGTCTTCACTACAGCAGCTGCAAGAAGATGCAGCAGAGCACTGGAGTGAAGAAGTTTCTGCCAATTTTCCATAAGTACAATCTACCAGAATACAAAAAATGGGAGAGGATTCCTTTACAGTCCATGTCATGGGTCAAGCTTTATAGTCTGGTACTAAGCATAAACAGGGCTAGAAAAACCTGCACTCTGTGGTTCTGCAAATTCTGCCACACGAACCCAACCCCAGCCAGAGGGAGAGTCAGCCCCATGGCTGAAAAGGTGTGTTAGTTCAGATTCTTAGTGCTTCATAACAAATGATCTTTATATGAGAGCTGGGTTTTGAACACAAATCCCAAAATACACCCCCCACACTGCCTGGGAAGTGTAATACATCTTAGGCACAGTAAATTTTTATTATTTGGTGTGACTTTGAGTCCTTCTTTGTGATTTTTTTTTTTTAAACTATGGATTCTCTGCATGGAATACTTTGCTGTTGGAAATGCTACAGTGCTATGAATAAAAATGGAAATGATGGGACCATGGTTTTGACTTAGAGAGACTGGCTCCCTATTAGAAAATTTATGCCTTATAGAATGATGAATCAATGAAATGTAAATTTGGGAAGGCTCTTCAGAGGTTATGCAGTCCCAAAACTTCAATACTCTGTGGTCTTCTAGGATTCCAGCAATTACTTCTGAAAGTCTGCAGAAAAGATAACTAAGCAAGGCCTTTTGTTACCATATGGTGACCCAGACTCCCACCAGAAAATGTTTAAACTTTCATAAATCACAAAGAATGCAAGTTGCATTCTTTTCATTTGAGGTAAGATCCAGTGGGAATACTGTTCTCTGAATGTTACAATTTTCAGTTATTTTTCTCAAAAAAAAACCCCAAAACCCACTCACCCCCAAACCAAATTCCCCAATACACAAGAACAATGCAGGAAAAGATATCAAAGCATTTTCTGAGGCTCCTGCCATTTGAAGCCACATTCAGTTTTTGTCTTACTCCAAACATAAAAACCCAAACACCCTCCAAGCAGTTATCTGTAGGCACTGATTTCAGTGGGAATCGTTGCTTTGGGCTTTCTAGTTTGATGTAAATTCATCTATTAGCACATTTCAATTCTTGACTGGGAGGTAAAGAAACAGGCAGTCACCTCAAGACTACACAGTATATGGAAACTGAACAGTGTAAGGAAGTTCAGCTGAGATGTGGCTCCAGAGCTGTGTGGACCTTCTCCAGAAAAGCTGGAGATGCTGAGAGCTGGGCACAGCAGCAAGGAGCCCATTCTCACAGCTTGGTCATGGCTCTGATCTCTGTTACCTGTGGAGGGCAGACATCCACTGACTGCAAGGATGGGAAGCATTTGTGCCAAAATGCAGATATTTTTACTGCAAACCTTAAAAACAAGCCTGTTTCAGAGCTAAATTTTCACAGCACAGACAAATATGGTCTTTTCAGTCACACACAGAGGCACATTCCTCAGGTCCTGTCTCACACTCACGATGTGGGTTGTGTTCACCTAAGTACTGTTTACAGACCTTCAACAAAATCACAGCACCATGTTCAATATTTAGATGTTGCTCTTAGAATGGTTACTGAAGTGTGCAATAAACAAAGAAATAGAATCACGGTGTGGCAGTGGGAGACTTTCTTGGGATAGTCAGGATACTGTAGGCACTCCTGACCTCCTCCTTCCCATGGCATGGAATGCTATATCCAAAAAAGGTTTAATTTAAAAAGGATTTTATTGCCAGAAAGGTATCTTTTCTGAACACTGATGAAAACAGTGTTATCTAAAGAAGACACCCAGAAATGCATGACAACGTGAGACAGGAGTATGAGACATGAGCCACAGAATAGTGGATATCCCCTATTTTTTTTAATTGGCTTGTGATTCCCAAATGGGAATCCTTTGAGAGCAGGTATTTGGATCAGTTTATATAATTGGCAAATGAGCATGGGGATAGATTATGAAAGGATGGTCAAATAATTTGTGCTCTACTGAGTTTACACAGTGGAATGAGTCTGAACTAAAGACAGACTTGAGAATTAACACAAGTCCCAAAGCTCTGTGTATACTGAAATAATTAGTGTCAGCTCAGCAAGGCAATACCAGCCTTTTTAGTCTGTATGAAATACTTGCTGGCAGGTGACTAGACAGTGACTAGCTTGCTTGTCACTCTTCATGATGTTTTCCTATATTAGAATAAATCATCAACATGACTCTGAATTTGATATGTAGAATTTCAAAAGCATCTTGCAACAACATTTTTTTTTTCTTTTTTTAAACAACAGCTCTTTTTTATCTTCATTTGTTGACAATGCATTCTCATGACCTTAATTTCTCTGGTGTTGTTTAAATATGTTGTACATGTTTTCTGCTGTTTAAAAGCTGTGAGACAAATGCAGTAACAAAGTCTGGTGAGTATAAGTGCCAGAACTATTCAGATCTATGACTGAAACATCCCAGAACATATATGGAATAACAGCATCGTTGAACTGTGAGCCCCAGAAAACTCTCCTGTGTCTTTGAGTTTGCAAGAATCTAAAGTTCAACTCAAAAGCAGAATGTGACACCAAATTCAATTAATTCTAAAATACAGCTTCCAGTTCTGGTTTTGCTGAATAACAGTTTTTACTGAGATGACAACTGCTTCTTCTCTCATGGCCTCACTGGCCACATGCCTTATGAATCTTAGAATCATTTTCAAAAGATAAAATATTCCTCTACCCTTTTGCAGTGCCACCAGAACACAAACTGTCCATACTCCTTCACAAAATCAAATCAAGCACTTCTAGTGCTGCTGCTTTGGGGTGGTTTCCCTTCACTGTTTTTGTGACTCTCTTACATACAGCACGAGGGTGATGGTGTGCAGCACCAGAGGAGACAACCCATGAAACACATGCCCAGGGGAAAGTGAAATCCACTCTCCATTCCAAAAATTTTACAGTGATGTTTATAATTCGTTACAACAGGATCAAACTCTAAACATGGAACATGTGAGCACGTCTTTGGTAATACAGAGATAATTACAGGAGGATATAAAATAGTCAGGTAATTCAGTAATTATGTCTGTCTATCACTTTATGACACTGATAAGCTAGAGAAATATAGCTGAGCCAAAACAGATGAAAACCTTCAAGATCAAGAGGAAGAAGTAATTACAAAGTGTGGGATGAAGCAAAACAACAGGAGAAGAGACCATGCTGGGATGTAAACTTGTTAGGAGAGTTTGGATTCAGTAGGATTTAATGCCTTAGTATTTGTATTGGGGCAGAATCTTTCAGAGCCTGCTGAAGAAGCTGAGCAGTCCTGTGCTGGCTGTATTATTTAAAGCCCAAATTCTGCAAGTCTGGGATTGACACTTGGCTCAGAGTTATCCCACGTCTCTTCCAGTGGGCTTCTGGCCCATAACTGTGACACACATGGACAACGCCAGCGCTGGCAAATCATAACGCAGCCCTTGCATCTTCTGCTGATAAATGCTTCTTTCTCTGGAATGTGCAACTCAAATATTTGTTAAGAGCAGTTGCAGGGAAGAGGAAAAGCCTCTTGGAGACCATCCTCCCTGCCTTTGATAAGGCAGCTGAAGAGCTGAGGATCAACTGCAGCTCAGAGTGGCAGAAACTGCCCTGCAATTTCCCTTGCCACTCTTTTGGTTTGGGTTTTTTTTGTTTGGCTATTAGTTGACATCAATTATAAACATATAGGAATCAATCAGAAATCTTTCACTGAGATGGCAGATCAAGCTTTCAGAAAGCAATGCGAGGTTGGAGGAGGTGCAGCCTCAATCACAATCCTAATTTTTCACAATCTATAAGGATTGTGAAAAGAACTTTCTTCTCCCAGCTGCTTCACAGAAGGTGTTGGGGGTGTCTTGGAGTCCGTGTCAGCAGCTTCAATGGCCTCTCCCAGGAGTCACTTCCAGTCCCTTTTCAGTCTGGAATTGCCTTTAAGGATGGTGAACACAATTGGCTGCATTCAGAAGAGGACACAGCTAAATCCCAAAGGGACTGTCAGACCTCAAAACCCAACAGCCTCAGGACAGCTTACTCCAAACTGCTGAGGCTGTAGGGTGCTTCACCTAACTCCATTTACACCCCAATGCTGAGAGCTCAGGGACATTCCTTGTCTGCACCTGGCACTGGGAATAAAGGATAAGTTGGAAAAGCCATTTAGTGAGTTATAATCTCCTGTCAGTGTTGGTCTGTGGCTCATCAGCCTTTCATTTATTGCGAGACTCAGACTAAACCCAACCTCTACTTGTAAAAGAGGTCAAAAAATAATCCCCTGACAGAACAGGACACGTGGGACCCCAGCAGCCCCTCCAGCCCTATCCTGCTCGTGACAAGAAGGCCACAAAGCACTGACTTTTCACTAGTCCACAAATAAAAGCAGTGAGTGTGAAGAAACACCAGCTTCCACCTTCCGCTACACTTAGCAGTAGCCAGTCTCGCCAGCTGGCTTGTCTCCCCTCCCAGCCAACCTGCCTTTGATATCCGTCAGCCTCTGGCTACGGAGACATCTGGAAGTTATTATCCAGCAGAGCGTATCACAAACCCATTTACATAATATAATATCATATTTTGTGTTCCTGCTTAGCTGAACATTTTGGATCACTCGAATGTTTGGGTAAATAAGCCGCCATTCCCTGCATATAAATAACGAGCGAGTCTTAGGGTACGTTTGTTGGAGATTAATAATTTCATAGGGCTCAACCCGAAAAATGAAATGCTCCAGATTCGGCACTAAAATATATTATATTTGCACTTGCAATAAAAACTACCTGCAGCTGGAGGAAAGGGAATAAGGCCTTTATTTCCCAGGTATCAAAATTATTTATGATATAACCTGTTTTATTTATATGCCAGTCTTATTATTTTCGTAGGATCTTTAACGCTTCACACTAAACATTTTTCAGGAAAGAAATAATACTTGGGTTGCTCTCTTTCTAGTGTCACTCATAGGGTTTAACTGAGGCAATGTGTTTTTAATATATTTTTGTCAATACAAGGGGCTACAAAGCCACCTTTAGTCTATTGCTCAAACATATTTCCCTTCATCTCCTATATCAATATACATTTTGGAAACTGGTACCATTTTCTCCCAGAGAAAAAAAAGAATCTAGTTAAAAATATTTAATCTGAAGCATTTTTGCTTGTTTCCATGGTAGCTGCAGAAAGGACAGGAGAAAATGATATTTACCAAACAGAAAATAAGACAATGAAAATAGAGCTTAGTTCTTTAACAAAAGGAACATGAGGCTGCTGCAAAATAAACATTTGCATGAATTCTGTTCTAAGGAAACAACATTTTGCTGACATCAGGGACGGCAGTGGAGGACGAATGAACCCTTTTTTCCCAAAATGCACCATTTCTCCCGTTTTTGATCTTTCAGTATAGAAAGATATTCCATTTTGTGTTCTCACACGGTAGAATGAAAGGGTTGCAGAACAAACAGCAAATTTATTTATTTTACAGTAATTGATTCCTTTTTTATTTAGGTCATTGCTGAATTCGCTGAAGTTGGAGACAGGAAAAAAAAAGTAGTTTTAAAGAGATCAGACTTTTTATTTTAGACTTTAATTTATTATAGTCGTGCTATGTGAAGCTATTATTTAAGGAACTGCACAGGTAAGGAATCCATAATCTGTTTTTCTCCTTATCCACCCTCTAGAACTCTGCGATGACTGTCTGTATTAGCTTTATTTACTAATAGTTGTAAGCTGTGGTAAATTTAATCAAAGATAGCTTATTGTCGCATCCCATTACCATCACAGCATAAATTGCCATTCATGAATGATTTGTGTCAAAGAGCTCTGAAAACTATTGTTTTAGCAGCAAGATGTTCCAACATGCGCAGCTCTTCATCAGGGGCATTAAATTAATGTGTTTGCAGAGAAGCCACTAATTGACAATGAGATGGGATTTTGGCAGTACACTTCCACTTTAAAGATAATGAACAGTGTTCAAATACAGAGAAGAACCCCCTCTGCTCCTAAAACTATAGTAATAATTTCAGGTATAAACCAATCCTGACAGGATATTTCCAGTACCCAAGCAAGCTGTTTGATCATCACGACTTCCAAAAGCAAACAGTGGAATTGCAGCGTTTGTGACCTTTATCAAATCTGGCTACATACAGTCAGGAATGTTATGTTTGGTTAGGAACTCATTAAACAAAATTACCTCTCCATTTATAGAAACCATACAAGTACAGTATAAAACATTTTAATTAAATCAGCTAGTTAAGCAAAAATTCATTACTTTTTGTTTTTATCAGCTAGCAGTGGGGCTGCATAGAGCAGTTCGCATTAGAGTCAATTAGTAAGAAAAATTGTCAGATTTGGCAAGTGCATGAGCTTCCAGAACACATCAGCTGACAGGAAAGAAAAAGTTTGACTAAAAGCTAACCAAGTTACTGCCCTCAGAGGAGGAGAATGAGCCACGTAACACACACAACATGCATCAGCCATGCCAAAACCCCTCGTTCCCGAGGAGTCAGTGTCAAAGCTTTACATGCCCCATGCCTTGAGAGCTGAAAAATGAGGCATGCATGCAAATTTAAGGTTATTGGGTATCTGGCTGGCTTTGCAGGCTTTGGAAAATTTTACCCGATAGAAGCAGTAAAACGTGATGAGCATGACAGAGGAGTCAAAATGTTCCTTGGTGTTGCAGGGCTGCAAAGCCAGAAAACAGCTGAAGAAGAGTAACAGGGAAAACGAGGTAATTTTTAAATAGGGAGAACAAGACATACTTGGCTTGTGAGTCAGACAGAAAATTCTTTCCTTGCAAAAGGTGCAGCAGGGCCCTTTGTGGGTTTCTGTAATTAAATACTCAGTTGAGTCTGGACTCCAGAGAAGAGAGATGCACCAGCTCTGGGCATAGCCCATGTGGTTACCACAGAAGGCTCTTACTGAAAAAACCCCAAGTACATGTTACTCTCTTTGATCAGAAAACCTAACAAGGCTGGCAAGGGCCCCATGGACACAGGCTGCAGCCAACGCCCCTGGGGCCAGAACGGGGCTTTTCGGGTGCCTGATGGCCAGGCTGGGACTGCAGGTGTTGATTTCCCAGTAGGATTTAACTGAAATTCAGAAATCTCCTGAACTCACCCACACCTTCTCTTGGGTAAGTTATCACAAATTTAAGCTGAAATCCAGCCAGTCACCAGAGCACTTCAAGAGGCTTTGCTTTTGTGCTGCAGAGTCAGGATGGGCGCGGGCAGAGTGCTCAGTTCGTTACTGAGCAGACACAAAATGCCCACGGGATCTCTAAGGGATGGGAGTTTCAGCTGGGAAGGAGAGGCAGAGCTGTGCTCAGACTTATTCTGTGGTACCACATGGATGATTAGAGGCACCTCCTGGCCAGTGCTCTCTCTCAGGGTTTCAAATGATCTTCCTCTTCCATTCTCTGGAAGAATCACGTACCAAAGCAGGTACATTAGAAATCTGTCTGCCTTTGGTGGAATCTTTTATGGTTCCCACAGGTTTCCAGCATCTGTGATACTTTTCTTGTCATTGTCAGGCTTTGAATATTGCAAGAGCTGTCAATGGACAGAAGATGACATCACCGCCAAAGTACAGCTCTGGATGTACTTTTTCCTCCTCACTTTAAGGCTTCAACATCTTATCCCAACAAGAAATGTTCTGATGAGGTTGTTTCCTTGCAAAGCTCCCCACATCAACTTGACCTTTCCACACTCCCTTTGTAAGATCTAATCTCACAGTGCTTCTCAGGTAGGATTGTTTAAGAAACATATAAATTACTGTTGTACTCTATCTTCTAGTGTTTACAAAGAGACACTTCTATCTTCAAGTTAATGTCATTCTCATAATTGGCAGAAGCCATACACAATGGCTTCAGAAGTACAAGTACTTCTCAAGAGCAGGGCTATTAAATCACAAAATACTCATACTCGTTACCTGTAGGTTGGGAATAAAGGTGGTAGATCTTGTCACATATTATACAGTGAAAACCTCTATTGCAGCTTGGAATTACCTCTCTCATCCTGCACCTAATCTGGAGAAAAATGTATGAAATATCTGGGCTAGCAATCTGAGTTCTTCCTCCCCAATAAAACTTCTAACAGATAATTGAAAACATGCTTCCAAAACACATTTCTTTAGCTTCTAAAACTCAGGCTACTACAAGTGCTCTTTATCAAGGAAAGAAGTGGGAGCAAGTCTACCCTTTAAAAGCCTGTGAAAAATTGTAATCTCATTTTATTTTTCTAAAGCCATGAGGTTCAAAAGATACATGAATTAAAATATTCATAATGAATTAAATGTAACAATAACTCCTCCTCTTCATAATGTTTGCAAGTAAAAAGATCACAAGAGATTTAAAAGATCACAGGCGCTGCTGCTACTTTAGCACAAAGCAAAGTAATTCAGTCTGGTACTTCTCCTCAGTGCTAGCATGAGAATTTGCCCTTTCAAGTTATCCTTTGGTTATTTCAAGAGGCTCTTGAGAAAAGACTGTTCTTCTTTTTTTTCCTCCAATTCCAGAGTGCACCTAAGAAACGCTCAAAGTTGACCGTGAGGACACATTCAATTTATCTCCATTTGCAAGATGAAATTTAAGCCTGAGTTGAAATGCTTTGCTGGGTAGGGACAGTGTTTGAGCTCCCACTCCTTGCTGGGACTGGAGGCCCCCAGGCCACCCTGCTCTGCTGGACACCCATCCCTGGCTCCTGTCCTCACTCCTCCAGCTGGACATGCCAGAGGGTCACCACTCACCCAACAATCCAGGACCGGCCTCCAGAGGCTGGGAGGAACCAAAACCCTCCTCACACTGACCTTGCACCTACCAAACTGTCTCAGCTTGCCAAAGGAAAGATCCTGGACACTCAACAGCCCCTAAAGAAAAGCTTATTTTAATGGATGTGCCTGTATAAAGCAATTTTTATCTGTACTCAAACTCATGTTTACAAGCAGCTGTCATCAGATTATCACAGCAATGAAGGTATTTTTAGGCTATCCAGTCCAAAATATTTTTTTTGAAGTGGCAGTCAGACTTCAGCAGTTACCAACAAAGAACATGAAACGGGAGGTCAAAAGCTTTGATCTGGCAAGGGCAAGGAACACATCACAGGCAGGAGCACACAGCAGTCCAAGGGGTTGGTTTTATCAGAAAAAAACTGATTTCTATGTAGTTCAATCCTTAGGACTTCTTTTTGTTTGAAGGAAGACAGATCTGGAGTGAATTTCACTTAGAGATGGTCTTTGGAGCCCAGCTTTGAGCCTGACCCTTGGTATGATGCTGACTGCTTAAGAACTAAATGCAGCAAGTGCAGTGCTTGGAAACTTCCTGTAGTGGGCTGATTTTCCAAGGCAATGAGCACCTGTGTGTCACATCTTATCTTGGCTTCAGCACCAGGCAATGGCATTCAGCACACCTGAAAATCAGGCCAGGGAAGTTCACGTGTTTTCACAGACAGCACCCTCTCCTCCTGCAATGATTCCATGTGAGATGTTCAAACTCGCTTAAGCACGAGGTCAGGCAGGGTCAGCAGATGCTTCTTCATTAGACTTGCACAAGTACCATGAGTGGTCTCACTGGTAACAATTATATGATATTAATTTATTAATCATCCTCTTTCTCATCTTTTCCACAGATCTGATTTGTTAAAACACCTAACAATGTCTGACGAGTTGTCTGAAGGAAACAGAAATTTCTGTATGTACCCTACCTGATGGACAAATCCAGGCCTCGCTTTGCTGATGAGATACAGAAATAAAATTATTCCAGCTGTCATTTTCCTGGATTTAGTTACTGCCTTGGATCCCCCACAGAGGTAGTGAAAGAGGACAGTGCCAGTATAATGACCCAGTACTTAAAATATGCACCAGTATTGTCAGAAAAAGGCTGGATGACAACTAAACCCTCATTTTTTTCAGCCCTTCTCTAGTGATAAAACAGTTTGATGGGGCAAACTCTCATCACCCTGATGTCATAGATAACATCTCACCCCAGTGCAGGAAGAAGAAAGAAAGTGAACACATTTTTTCTCATTTCCTCCAGGTGCACCTGCTCAAGAGTGTCAGGGAGATTGGAGTCATTGGAAGGAAGCACAGATCCCACTTAAAATCTGATTTTCTTCCCTCAAGTTAGGGCTCCCCAGCCTCTGCAGAGCATCCTGGCTGCACAATAACCCAGGTCATGAACAAGAGCAGTGCTGAATAAGCCTTTCCTTGCCCAGAGACCTTTGTGCTTGTGATTAGCAATAAAAGGCTGTTCTTGGAATTTAAAAACCTCAGCCAGGTAAAATACCACAGATGATTATTTAAAGGCTTTAAATAATAAAAAAACCCCAAACAACCTTCTGTCTGTAAGAATCAGCTTTTCACATTCACATTGTATGGCTGTGGACTCATAGCTGGGTTATGAAAGCAGCCCAAAATAAGATGAGACATAATAAAACACAAGCTGGGCTTAAGCAAGAATTGATTTCTGACAGCAGCTCTCAATGTTTTAAACTCTAGCTGCAGACCTCATATATATCCAAATTTAATTGCACAATTCCCAGTGATGTAACTTTACAAACATTTACATATTTCCATGCACATAATTTGAAAAGCTCAAGCAATGAGAAACTTTGGTTGACATAAACACGGTTCAAAGAAAACAGTTATTTTTTTCCCCAAACAAAGTCACTGGCAGCAGATGACTGACACCTTACATGTGCTGAATATATCCTGTATCTCTAAGCTCTTTTGTTGTGAATTCCTTTCTATGCTATATTTCTACAACCTGGATTTTAACTTGTGAGGTGAGAACTACACAAAAATAGATAGCTAAATAAATACAGAAGAAAATATGCCAGATGTGCCTTAGACACATGAAAGGACTGAAAATTAAAGAAAATAATCAATATAAATGAGAAGGTCAGAACTTCACATGGGATGAGCCAACACAGGGGGTGGAGGAAGCTGATTTTCAAGGAATGATGAGGAGGAGCTGGGACACAGAGGGCAGGTGTGGGGTGGGAAGGACAAATGGCACAATATTTCTACTCATAATTGGGAAGATTTGAGTTTCAGTAACTAAAAAACAGGACACTCTGAAGACTACAGTCCTCAGCAATGTCACTGTTCACAAACATAATCTTAATTTTTAGACTTCTAGTTGAATCAATACCCAATTTTTCAAAATAATAGAAAGCATTCTTAGAAAAGAAGACATTACATTGCTAATTCCAGATAAGTAAAGCCTGGCTTTACTTTTTCTTCTGGAGCATTATCCCACTCAAGTTCAACTTTCATAAATGCTGACACAAGCCACAAAGACTTTATTATTTCATAAAATAGCATCTTTTTTTCATTTTCTCCTTTATTTTCTTCTCTTTTTTCTTTTATTTTCTTTTTCCTTCTTCCCAAGCTACACCCACAGCCCCGACTGATACTTCCAATTGGAACAACAGGCAGCCAGACAAGAAAAGTAGAAGAAACTTTATCTTAAGTATTTATTGTTATGCTGGAATATCACTCAGTTTCCTATGGGGTAATTCAGCACTCTTGTGGGAAATGTGTGACCTCATTTGCATCTTCTAATTGAATTGCTATCAGGTTTCCTGCAAGACTGAACAAAAAATTTCCTTGAGTTACTAACATCACTTGTAGTAACCAGAAAAAAAGTTTCCATTCAAGTGTTAACTGGGGAGGAGGGGAAATGTATGCTTCGTGTATCATAAAATACATTTTTGAAGTATATGCCTTCTTTTCTATCATTTCACCCTACTAGCACGACACTTTAATGTTGTAGTTAGAACTCTTTCATTACAGTGGTTTTCACTGAAAACTGGCAGGTTATTCAGTCATCTAAAGCAATCAGCACATTTATAAGGCCAACACTGAAAGAGGGGAAATTGTCACTGTGTTGGGTCTCTCCCCATTAAAATGTCAGGTTGTGTCAAGAGCAAGGCTCAGCTGGAGGAGCTGAGGAATGGACACCAAACCTTCTGGTTTGGCAGTGGAAGCACACAAGGGGAGGACTGTCCCAAGCAGAAATGATCTGCTGCCCTGGAAGCTCTTGGCTGCTACCAAAGCTCTCCCAGCCTGTTACACAGATTTTCAGTCACACATCCTGTGACAAGAAAGGATCACAGACCCAAAGGATCATTTATTGATGGATTAATCCTCTGTGCTCTCCTGGAAAGCAACCCATGGTCCCCACTGTGCAGGCAGGCTCACTCCTGGCCCCCCAAAACCTCAGCCAGTATCCCAAAGCCATTGATTTCTCCTATAACATTTATTCCCATAACACTGATGTATTATAACCTCTACAATAAACCAAATGTCTAATAATGGCCATTCTAGGAGGGCTGGTTTTGATGCAGTTTTAATCCCTGGATAATCACAAACTAAATTCTGATTTATCCTTTCAGAGAGGGTTCTGAGGGGCACCAAGCCCCCCGTCACGAGGGGCTGCTCTTGCTGAGGGCTGCTGCTCATGGAGCTGAGGAGGAACAAGGTAAAATAAATTTTGTGCTGTAGGTGCCAGCAAACAGTGATCAGCAGGTGCAGTAACTGAATTTCATGCCAGTTATAATGTCTGGGAACTGTTCAGCATTTTCGCAAAATCAGTCACAAATTTACAAAGTAAAATGGAAATAAATGAAGGCACCAGAAGAAAACTGGTCTCACTCCCTCTCTCAGGTCACCTTCTCCTTTCTCTCCCACGTTTGCCATCTCTATATCCTGAGTATAACAAAACAGTCTGAAATGTCTTTAAAAAACATATATATATAGTTTTGCTTGAGTCATATTATTCTATACAAAACCAAACGTGAAATCTGCTTCTAGTAAAAGCCACAAAACGTATAAGGGTCATGGCCTGAAACATATTGAAATGGATATTGTAAGGTTTGGGGTTCTTTTTTCAGCACAAACACTATTATTTTTAAAAAATAATCTCATAATCATATTTATTTCTTTAGTAAACAAAGGATTATTTTGCTTGCAAAAACCACAGGCATTTAAATAAAACACAAGTCAGACGCCTGCTATAGGGACCCACAATAAAACTGCTTATGACCTTGTCATTAGTCTTGTTTTCTGTATTTTTCCAGCCTCAAACTACAACTAATAAGGCTTTTAGAAAGGAGAGATATGAATTTTAAGAAGCTTAGCTCTCTCTGTTTTCATCCAGAGTTCAGATTACATTAACATTAGATGAATTTCCGACCAAATATTCTACTAGAACAGAAATGTGTGCTTATTCAGGTTTTTTTTTCTGCTAGACTGAGAAGAAATTTAAAGCACTATATAAGACATCTTACTTTGTTCCTTCAATATTTAATTACTTTTAGAAGGAAGCAGTATTTCTTTGGTTAGAAATGGCAAATAGAGTTCACAATAACAAACAGGACTTAATTACATTTTGCACAAGCCCAAGCTATACTGAAGAGCAGCAGAAGTGTATTCATGACCCTAAGCCCTGCAAAACCTTAGGGGTCAACCCACTGGGCAAGTGAGAGATTTAAGTCTGTCCAAGTTTTTTCCTTTTTTTTCTCACATGTGGCAAAAGTTTTCCCAAATAGCACAGATTTACATGGTGGAATTCTAACAACTTGACACAGGAAGTCTCTCTTTCTTTCCCCATCCTGCCCTGCACTCCTGTCCAAGCACTATGGAAAGGATGATAGCAGAGGATGACAGATTCTTGCTGTTTGCACCATTCCTGTGGTGCATTAAAGCAAATTACAGCCATGGCCAAGAGACCCCACCTGTCCCTGAAGGAGCCATGGCAGCTCCCAGGACACACACCTCCATCCTTACTCTGCAAGATCCAGCAGTAAATCTGGCTCTTGAAACAATTCCCTGCCAAAACCTGCCCAAATGTCACCACACAGCCCAGCACTGCATTGTTTGAGCCAGCACCAGAGGAAATAACTGCATTTACTCCGTGTAGTAAAAGATCCTCATCCCACACTAACACTGAAAATGAAAATTTTGGCTGCTGACAAAAATATGGAAGAGGTGGGAAAGTGACAGCTACTCCAGGGGCAGAGCAGAGAGTTTTCATGGAGCAGCCCCCAATTGCAGCGGCTTTGCACATTTCACTGAAGGAACACTGCTCTCAGACTGCTGGGCAGGGACAGAGCCCTCCTGCTTTTCAGCTGTGTGTACAGAACTAAAGCAGAAAGAAAGAAACCATCTGTAGCCTTTGGAGTGAAAGGCTGGCTCTGGCTTTTCTCTGTCGGGGTGGGCGAGGGAAGATGCTGGCACCGAGCAGAGGGGACGTTGGCACCGCAGCGATGCTCCTGCCCCGTGTGTGAGCACGTGTCCCTTATCAGGCAGCAGCAACGCTCCCTGTCCTTGCAAGGGAAGGAACAAGCCCAAATCTCTGCTCTGCAAGCTGCAGGGCCATGCAGATTGCTCGCAAGAGTAACTCTGAAAACCAGGGAGATGAGGAGCAGGGCAGAGCTGCCAGCGCGTGACTCTGGGCCTGCGCTGTCACAAAAGAAATCTGAACTTAACCATCAAGAAGATGGTTGATTTTGACTCTTCACCCTTCATCTGCTGGTTTGACTTGGAGTCAAGAGAGATTATCAGCATTGAGGTGCAAATGTGATGTACACGACCCACAGTGTATGATAGAGACAAATGCAGTTAAAAATACAGAATATGAACGTAGAGAACACTTCCCTCACTGGAGACCTTAAATAATTTCTGTCAGAGATGTACAAGGATCATTTGCAAGGAATTTGATGTTGCTTACGGTACCTCCTTCTTGGACAATTCCTTATGAAGCACAGACCACACAACACAAACACTTTGGGGCAAAGGAAGAACAAAGCAGGGAAAAGAGCTTTGAAAAAACTCTGACCTTGTGTCCGTTGTGTTGGGACTTCTCTGCCACCAGAAACCTGACCATGGCCTCCCATCTGCCCAGGGTCTGGGGGTCCCAGGCGGTCACCACCAGGATCAGCTGCTTGGAGGGCACCTGCAGGTGGTGGGCAGCGTACAGGGTCCCGTCCGCCCTCACCTTGAAGTCCAGGCTGTTGGTTTCGTACCGCACGCCCTTGTTACCGGCACAGTTATTAAATTTTACTAGAACAGAGAGGAAGAGATGGGAGAAATGTGTGAGATTGGAGTGATAAGGAAAGCAATCAAATACAAGTTTCAGACATTTAATTTTCACTGATGTCTTCTATATCTCTAATAACCATCAAGGAAATGATTTAACTGTTTCTTCGACCTTTCAGGAGTGCTCTTGTGCTTTATCTCTGTTCCCCAGGGAAGAAGTTGTAAGCCATTTTTAAAGTATTTGATACAGTTTCATTAGATCTCAAACACAGCTGTTCCCCATTTCTACAAGTGGATTTCTCCCTTGTCGCCATTATCTTTTAAATTCAACTGGAGTCTATTACCCACACTGTGGGTATTTTTTTTCAGGAAATGTTCTCCATTTCCCTAACCCTTCAATAACCTACTTACCAGATAGCCTATTTGCACATTCTTAACTGAAATTCAAAAGCCCATAACAATTCCATTATCAGAAATACAAAAACAACAAAAAAAATTAACACAGAAATAAAAGTTCAAGCCATTTTGGAGCATGCATCTGCTGCTGGAGCTGGACCCCACATCCTGAGCTGCATTCCCACCTTGGCCAACCCCTCACATGTTACAGCTACTGCGAAAAGGAAATGTAAAACTGTGCTTCATAAACCATAATGTGTCATTTGAAAGCCTATTTTGTCAGATCAAAGCACCCCAGTCGCTGATATTTCTATTTTCGCCCTTTTTTTGGTCAAAGTCTTTCACAGTCTAGTTTGAAAACTATTTTTATTGGCATTATGAAACATGTCACACACATTAGACCAGAAAAAAGATCCCAACCCTATTATATGACAGAATTGACAAATCTGATAGAAATTGAACCTGCAGCTAATAACACAGGAAACAAAGCACTTTCTGCCATTTGAGCAATCCACGGGGCGGAACACACATGCGGTGAAGGAAAACAAATTGTACCCGTAAAAACATCTCAAGTGAGTGAGAATGGATGCACAGCGCTCCAGCCTGGACTGTTAGATGGGTTCTCACACTGAGGTGCTCCAGCCCACCTTGAGATGAGGAGAACCTGCCCTGGTGGGCTTCAGTAGGCTCTTGACTCCTGCAGAAGGGCTGGGTCAGATGGATCCGACCCAGGCTGACTGCTGAGAGAAGGGATGATGCAGGGCACTCCGGCTGAGAGGAGCTTCTGGGACAGTTGTACCCCAGCTGTCCCCTCCTCCTGTACCAACCACAGCTCTGCAGCGCTGCTCTGAGCTGAATCAAGGACTAATTTGGATTTAAATTTAAAAATCCCAACCCTGGCACAGGTGAAAGATAAAAGCAGCCAGGAAATGGCTCAGCCCATCTGGCTGTCAAAGCCCCTGGCCACATCAAAGTACAGAGAAATGAGGAGCAGGCTGTGGCAGAGAAGGGGAAAATCCTTCCCCTCCTTCACCAAACTGCACCCCTCAATAACTGGGGTGCTGTGATGGTGTCATAACTGTACATCTACAGAGGCTTTCTGTGCTGTGTATTTATTTAGACCACACTGGTACATCTTTATGTGTGTGGTGGGAAGTGTTACCAAATGCTGCAGCAACTGCTGGGCACAAACAGTGAATGTCACACATTGATTTATAAAAAATAAGATGGATAAAGTTATCTAGTACATAAATACAATCTGAAAGCCCTGGATGAGGGTAAGTACACACACGATTTGCTGGCACCTACAAGAACTGGGACAATCTCGGGGACCTGTGTGGGGAGATACCCTGGACCTCTGGGACCACCCAGCTGGGAAATCACCTTCACTTCTCTGGAATTTCTGCAAATCTCCCCTGCATTCAAAGCTACAATAAATATGTGTGAACATATCAAGTGCATCTTCACTTCTAAATGTTATTTATTTTCAGCTCAATACCGTGGTCACTGTTAGAACCTTGGTACATCAGCTCCTGTAGTGCTGCTGTGTAATGGTCACGTAAAACCCAAGTTCCATCCCTGCTCCCCAAGTACCCACACATCACACACTGAAAGACATTTAAAGAAGAGAGAAAGGAGTGATAATGACTGCACATTAAAAAAATATTTCAGAGCTTACTTTGATTTTATTGAGATTAAAAGAAAGCCCTACAGTGTACTGGTAGTCTGCAGAAAAAAACAACAAACCCTTTCTATATGTGCATGTAGTGATTTCAGTATTCAAAGTACTTAAACATCTGCTTAAGACCCAGCTCGTGGCTCCAAGATGCTGCTCTGGTGTCATATGTCACTGTGTCGACTTTTATGCTCCATTATCTAAAAATGGCTACCTCGTAGACGAAGTCCCTCTGTGACTTGCTAATTACTTCCATTAGTTTAAAACAAACTTGACTAGAGACGGAGAAAATCCTGAGAGAAATAGTCTGATTTTGTTGGTTTTTTTTTAAACAAGCACCGTCTCTGTCCCACATTGCTCCTCTCAGGTGGCACAGGTAGGTGGATGCTCAGCAAGGCATTAGCACAGCCAGCTCCTCTCCTAAGAGCCTTTAGGAACTGCAAGAAAGGCTTCAAGGACACAAAGATTCCACAGTTTCCAGTCAGTCTGCACAGCAGCAATGAGCCCTGGCTCACCTGGGCAGCTCTGCAGGAGATTTCAGCCCCACAGGGATGACCCTGCTCGGTTCTGTTGGGCAGAGGAGCTGCAGGCACTGCTCATACACAGCACAGCAAACACTGGAAATGCAACTGAGCTGCTCCCACTTCCAGCATCTTGGAGGTGTTTTCTAACCCAAATGATCCTGTGATTAGAAATCCTAAAATCATCCCCTTTGCTGCCCTTTCAAAATGAGTCCTTGGGATGTTACAAGACTGCTGAGCTGCACAAAGATCCACATAATCTATACACCTCATTTAGATATATTTATATAAAAAATACTTTTCCCAAATATATGTGTATAGGCTTAGGAAAAAAAAAATCAAGCTTTTGTTCTATAATGAATAGCATAACTCAAGGAAAGGAGATCTCATCCATATTTTCAAATTCTACCTCTTACCCCTACTCTTTGTTCTTGTAGAGACAGAAATTAAAATTTCATTCAATGGCACACAACTTTTGGGTTTTCCCCCCTTTTTCTCCTTTAGAAATCTCTAAATCTATGTAATTTTCAGTTGATGCAACTCTTGACTTTCAAATAATGCAATAAATAAATAAACAAACATTGTCTATGTTCACTAGACTTAGAACTCTCCATGGACACAAATCAATCTTTCTTTGACCAGTCTCAAGCCTCAAGAACACTGCACAAATTTAACATTCAAAAGCTGCAGCATCAGTAATTAGGATTTTGGATAAACAGCGGAGTCACACATCTATCATTTTTACAGGGTGGTAAAAAAAACCCCCAACTTTTAAAAAAATACACTGGAAAAATGTTCAGTGAAGCTTATCGAAAG
The DNA here is from genome assembly GCF_001522545.3 of Parus major. Lineage (NCBI taxonomy): Eukaryota > Metazoa > Chordata > Aves > Passeriformes > Paridae > Parus > Parus major. The sequence goes on from NC_031788.1 coordinate 10,239,782, forward strand.
CTTATGCTAAAAACAGCATCTAATGCCTGATGAAAGGAAAACCAAGAAGGCACCCTCATTAGCAAGCTTTTAGGTTTAACCCTTTACCCTCATCATTTTTAATTGCTTCTCTATGAAAGGAGGAAGTACAACAATTTGATAAACTGAAACAGGTACCGAGCAGCGGGCAGAGAAGCTGCAGGAGTCTGCAGCAAACTGCTGGGCATCTGAGGAAAAAAAAAATGCTATTTTACTTCAAAAAAGATACAGGGTAAAAAAAAAATTCAACAAGTTTTGCATTGTTCCCTTTTATTATTTAGCTTGTTAAGCTGGCTGGACAGAGTCAGATGTTCAAGCCAGGATCTTGAAAGATGTTCGAATACACTGAACTTCTTGCCCCCCAAATGTCTGAGAGAAATACTGAATTTAATAGGACTATAAATGGTATAAACCAAAGAATTTGCTTTTAGCCTTATCCTTCTGGATTTTCCTTTGACTTCTCCTAGTCCATTAAAAAGTACCCCCTCTGGCAAGCAGCATAGGGCTGCAAGAGCAGGAGGGATAATACTCGTTTATTAGGATAAACCCCCTGGCAGGACATCATCCCACAGTTCAGGATATGGGTCCCTTCAGGACTCTGTTTTTCCCCATGGTTTTGAGGATTATCTCTGCAAAAAGATGTTTCTTTCCTGATGAACTTTAAAGCAGCAAACACACAGCACTATTTCCAGCAGGATCCATCTGCTTTTCAAGTTGTGTCTCTTGACCAGCTCCCTTTCACCCGGTGCACTGGGATAAACCTAAGCTGCCAAATCCGCCCCTCAAAGCCCTTCTGTGAACATCATTAAGGTGAGGATGGCTTAACTGCAACCTTTGGGAATTTCAGATGTCTGGGTAACCTGCAGAGCCCTCAGCATGCACGGAAATGTCCCCACTGTGTGATCATGAGCAAATCACTTGAATTCCTGCCCTGGCGCTTCTGGCCCAACGCTCCCAAATGTCTGCACTCATCCATCTCCTCCGGCTTCTGCAGGGGGTCCAGTGCTGGCCAGCACTCCCTGCCTGTCACCACACCAGAAATTAAAAAATCCCAAACATGTCCTGTGTGGAGAGGCTCCTGCTGCCCAAGAACAGGCATGAAACCATTCAGTTAACCACAAAAACGCACGGGCACATTACAGCCTCGCAAAGCGAGCTCTCCATTAAGTGCTAATGTGAAGCAGAGCGTGCTGTGCCTTGTTGGGAAGCTGCATTTATTTGGCAAAGTAAGTACACAGCATAAAATTTTACACAGCCACATTTTGGAGGCATCCTTCTTTACATTTGTGCAATCCCTCTGTGGTTCTGTGAGAAAACTGTTTTACAGCAGTGGGAACCAACTGCAGCTGAGTGAATTCCCCATGGCCACGCTGGAAACCTGGAGAAAAGCTGGGATCTGAGTCCTGGAATTCAAACAGCCAGGAAACTGCCTCCATCACCCAGATACAAGTGAACAAGACAGAAAAATTAGAAGGATGGACTTTCAAAAAGCAAACAGAGGCAGATCTTTCTCCCTGTAAACGACTGGGCATTTCCAAATCAGTGCAGGGTGAAAAATTTAAGGGATCTCACACAAATTATAGCAATTGTTGTGTGAGATGGAGTCCCATGAGCACATGTAAATACATGGTGGAATTATTCTGTGCCTGAGATAGCTTGTCTCTAAAAGGTAAATGCTGAAATGGAGGCAAGAGGATTTTAACAGAATTGTAGAATCATGAAGGTTGGAAGAGATCACCTCTAAGATCACAGAGTCCACCCCTAAACCATGTCAAGTGCCACATCTGCATGATATTTGAGCACTTCCAGGGATGGGGATGCCATCACTACCCTGGGCAGCCTGCTCTACTGCCTGACAATCCTTTCAATGAAGAAATTTCTTCTCATGTCTAACCCTGGTGCAACTTGAGGCCATTCCCTCTTGTCCTGTTTTGTTTCTCTGCATTAAAAGGATGGATGTATCCAGGTATCACAGGCATTTTAACCACTCTGGAACAACTCAGAGATGGTGTTTCAGTGTTTTGTGGAAATTAAAACTGACTTGAGCCATCACACTTACACACAATGCTACGTCTAAGCCTGGACTCCTGTTTCTATCCCACTCCTGCTTACAGTAAATCCCACACTATCACACAATACACAGCCAGATTTGCTTCCTGCAGTTCATTAAATGCTCAGAGCCCTTCTCCTTCTCTACAAGAAAAACAACACATAAATAGGAAAAAATGATGGCTGTAAAACCTGATGGAGACAATGTGTAATTTTCATCCTCTCATTACTAGTTTTATAGGTTACATTTTCCACCATGTCCCCATAAAGGATATCACACTAATAAACTCTTAGTGTCTTTATTTAATATTTATAGCACCGTGGGAGAACCAACCTCTTCTGGTAAAAGGTAAAAACAGCAATTCAAACAGCTGTTTCAAAGACTAATAAACACATCCCTAGTGATTAAGAGTATACAGTTTAAAAAAATGCTTTGATACAAAAAACTGTAGGAAATAAATAGATGGATGTTGGTTGGTATATGAATGTATATAAAAATGTGCATGCTCACACCCTCAGCTTCACAAAGCAGTGATTATTTATTAAGTTTTCTTGAAGTAAAAAACAAATATAATGAATGAGTTTGGAGAATTAATGAACCATCCCACAGTCTATCATCTGCTGAAAACATTTAGCATGATTTAGCATGTTCTTAATGTTATTTTCTTGCAATTAATGGCACAGAAATCTGCTGCAATTCTACCCATTTCCTAAATCTCAGGTCAATGTGAAACATTACATCCAATTTTCCAGCGCATTATTTATGATCTCTGAGCTATGACTGCTAATATTTGCCTTACTGGAATCATAGCAAATTACCATAACAATTTACCGTATGTAATTATGTTAAACAAAATCTTTCTTTATTTATCTTCTTGTAATCTTCAGTTACAGTGAATCCTCCTATTCAGAATATGCAATAATACAACATTCATGACATTCCCAATGCTTGTTGGAAATGGCTCCATGTGCCCCTCCACTGGTGACACCTTGGAACCAGCAAACGAGCAGCAATCTCCCTCCAGCAGAAACTCAGAGAGATTTCAAAAGTGACACAGAAATATTTTATGTTTAAAGGCACATTTTGAATTTGCCCTCTCTAAGTTTCAAAGCTCAATCCCCTCCACGATCAGATTATCCATGTGGGTTTTAGGCACACACCACTGAATTCCTGACTACCTCATGTTCATCTGCAGCTGGTTTGCTTCCACAAAGCCAGGACTGGGGGTTTTATGGAGAAAATGGAAAGGCTTTTTCGTGCACAAGTCATTTATTTAAAAAATATGAAATACTTCTGTGGGCTTGATGGAACTACATGGAAAAGTCATCTTTTCATTTCCAGAGCCACCTAAATGCTTTCAATACCTTTTCCAGCTTTATATTCACTTTTATCAGCTCTTGCTTACACAGAATTTCTGTTTCCATGGCCAGAGAAAAAGAAAAGGAACAATACATTTCAACAGACAAATCGGGATCCTTTAAAAAGTCACTCTGTCACGTGTGCAGACAGCCAGTGGCAATGAGGAGTTAAGGGTACATTAAAAAAAAAATCTAAACCCCATTCAAACAAAACAAAAATCTAAATCCTAGACACCGAGTGCCTTCTTCATATTCCCACCTGTGCCATTTTTCATTTACTGGAAGCCAATTCAACTAAAATACATGTTTTTAAGGAAGAAAAAAATGAAGAAGTGTATTTCACTTTTGGTTTGGAATTGGAGGGGAGTACAGACCCCTGGGGAGAAGGACTATAGAACATGATAGAAAAGATGAATCACTCTGGCAACAGCCAGCCAGCCATTAATTTTCAGCAAGCCAGGAGTTGGTCCAATTAAGCCAGGCTCCTTTCTCTACATTAACATGCTTTACTCAGTTTTTTTCTGAAGCTAAAACATCAGCTCGAGACCCCAAAGGCTTTTCTATTTAGGATCAATCAATCTACCTTGCTGCACTGTAAAACATACACTGTCAGCTCCGAGGCGAGCTCAAGAAAAGAGCAACGGTAGAAAAATTTGATAAATCGACATGTTCTGGCAGTTAGTAGAGAGATTCTTCCTACACTGTCACTTATTTTTATCTGATTAGAAACAAGTATTAGTAAAGGGAATATTCCCTTCTATTCTCTTTCTGGTATTTAGCATTGGTTTAAGAGGAGTCTTTTTATCCCCGATTTTCTACATTCAATCCAGCAGATTCCTGCCAAAAAGGCGCAGAGATACTACCCAGCTTTCAAAGGGCAGCGAGTTTGAATTGGATTTGCAGGATGTGGACTCACATTGAAGCATTTTCTTCAGCACAGAAATATGAACCAGCATCTATTGGTGCTCATGTTAAAGACCTTTTTCATTGCTTTCCACATTCTCCTGCTCAGGGCTTTGCTGTGACCACACAGCCTCACCTCCAGGTTTCCAGCACCTGCTTTGGCAAGCATTGCTTTATTTGGGATTTCATTGCCCACTTGAGATCCACTCACTCTCCCCTGGCCTTACTGAGGCATCTCAGGAACAGTTAATTAACACACAGGCCAGGGCCTGATGACAGAAGGACACTTACAAGGTCCAAAGTTCTCTGCTGGGATAACTTGGAGGATTGTGGGTTTTGGTAAACACCACAGTAACTCTGCTGTTGGTTTCATGTTGTTATCAGCATCTTTATCTTTGGATTAAAACCTTTCCTAACAGTCTCAGCAGGACAGTTCTCCTCTGTTTTTAACAGCAATGTAGACAGAAAGCCACTGGGATGTGCAGCTGATGCTCCAGCTCCAGATTAAAAGGCCAACAAAGAGAAGCCTGGTTTGGGTTATCTTGCCAATACCAACTGCACCACACTTCGTGGCAGATGCTGAGTTTTTACAGGCAACCATTTTTGTTCTTTGTTCTTGAAATTTCACACGTCTGTAGGATAGTACTGAGATTCACTATGGCACTAATGAGATCATTTTGCAATTAAAGGCTAAGTAGAAACAAACCTCTCACCACTCTACAGGAGACTTTGGGTTCTCTGATTAAGCAGCAGTAAATAAACCTGTTTCACTCTTGGTCCTGGTACACACCAGAGACTAACTCTCCAAACAAGATGGACTGATTGACCCCATGGATTAATCAATGAGTTTCCCAGCTTCAGAGCAAAGTGCAAGTTGTGGGAGTTACGTGCAGTAGGATATGTTCTAATTATTATTACCAGCACAGAGTACATAAATCCCAGGGCACTTTATTTCGAGGTTTTACTCTTAGCACTAATGATCTCCACAACATTCTCATGTTTGTCAAACTACCTGTGTGGGAAAAGACTTTAAACACCTCTATGCATTTCTTGAGGAAGAAGTGCAGGTTTTTGGAAGCTTGGTGTGCTAATTACAAAGGGTGGAGTCAGTGTAATGATAGGGCAATCTCTGGGCTGTAACAGCTGCTCACCCCTCACACCTTTGGGCAGGAGCATCCCTGGAAGGAGCCATTGGGAGGCTGGGACTGTGCTGGAGACAATCCCCATGTGAGGCTTGGAGCCCTCCTGGGCAGAGCAGAGAGCCCAGCCCTGCTGGTAACAGGCACCTTCCACACTGGGAGCACTGGTGGGAAGTGGGCAGGGACACACAGCTCCTGTACAGCCACAGCCCCCACTGCCAGCGACCTGCTGGCCTTGGGGGGCTTTTCTCTCTGCCACAGATCTCTTTTCAACTTGCCAGAAGTGTACTAGGAAGACATCGAGAGCTGCAGGAAGATTTTTAGCAAGGGAAAAAAAAAAAAGTGAGCAGAGGCCATTTGCAGCCTAGGAAAAGAAGTTGAAAGAGATGCTCCAACTGCAGCTGTGTCAGACAGCCTCGGGCTTCTCTCTCCTCACACTCTTCAAACAAACAAACTCTCAACACCTAGAAACAGAGGCTGCACATGTCAGGGGAAAAAAAAATAAAAATCAGACACAGCAGTAAAGACACTGAACTCCTTGGGGACTTGACTTGTGTGTAAACACTGTCAACTTTGGGGTTGAGTGTTCTCATCTTCCTCAGCCTGGCTCGAGTGTGAACGCACGCTGATCCAGGGAGTCAGATCTCAATGCAGTAAATGAACAGATGTTTCAGGCAAGAATATTAGAAATGGAAGACTTTGTTACCTGGAAGAGTCAAGGCAGGGTAGCTATATTTAACTTGCAGCTGCTGTGCACCTCTGCTCCTCTGCCAGCACAAAAAGCAGAAGCAGTCCTTTACCTTCAGCTACAACCTACACAAATCTGCAGGTTTCAAGAAAAATTAATACGATGTAAAATAAAACACTGTTTCGTTCCTGGTGGGCTCAAGTGCTTTGACATTTGGACAAATACAGGGAGTTTTATTTACAGATGGAGGCTCTGGGTTCTGTTTCTGGCACTTGATCAGAGGGAGCAGGAGGAGAACAAGTGGCCTTGGTGCCCAAACTGCACTTGTGGGGTAACAAACACTGGCCAGTGTCAGGGCTGCCAGGCTGCAGAGAGCCAGAGGATCCTGCCCAGGGCTGGGCTCCCAGTCCACTGACTCCACAGGAATTTCACCCACAGAGCAGGAAATTAACTGGAAAAGCAAAACCACAATAAAACACAGATCCAGGCAGTTTGGTGGTGGTCATCACTGACCCAAATAGAATCTTCTGGCCTCTGCAGCCACCCTGGAACATGTCCTGACCACAGCATCCCCACAGCCAGAGCTTGGCTGCTGCTGCTGCCCCTGATGGAGTCACAGGGATGAGGTTTACTGAAACTCCCCCTTTTCTCTTTTACATTCATCCCCTCTGGCCCTTCTTACCACAGTGGTGTCCAAAAGAAAAGTTGTCCCCTTACCTGAAAAACCATTTTCAGGATTAAACTAGCAACCTTAAATTTCATGGAGCACTTTTGCAGGATTCAGTCCCTTCAATTAAAACCGAGAGAGACTGAAGCCCTTAAATTAGAGAACGTGACAAATGCAGCACAAAGCACTGGAGATCCCAGAAGGTATCAAATTTAGTGTTAAAGTAAAGAAACAATAGGGAAGTCCAAGACATTTCAGAGTGTAGTGAATCAAATTAAATTGCCTGAAATTCCACATGGAATACATTTGACAAATTTCTTTCCCCCTCTTCAGCTTTCTGTTTGAGATGAACTGTCGTCTGGCAGCTTCAAACGTCTGGCACAGCTTCAGCTTCAGTTTGCTGGGGCTGAATCCAAACACGAACCTGAACTTTACCAGTTCTGCTCTTTTTGTAAACATACTTGCTGTGGCTGCCAAATGCTTTCCAAAAGCACACAAAACCCAGAATCCAAAAGGAAAATATTGTCTTGCCACAATAAAATTTGCATTTTACCACCTATGGGCAGCAGCCCACGTGCGGAGCCGGCGCTCGGGCTGAGCCCACCTTGCCTCGTATTCCTCCCAAATTTTGAGAGGGAACGGTGAGCAGGGAGCTGATGTGGGAAGGATGAGCCCAGCTCCAGCCCCAGCAGTGCCAGTGCCACTTGCCCCAGAGCTGCAGGGGAAGCAAACAACAACAATAATAATACAACAATTAGCAGTAGGATTCCTCAGATGTGCTGGGTAAGACCAGCAGCAAAAGGTCATTAAACACGTGTCAGTGACAGTGAAGACTGGCTTAGATGCCCCCAGTGAGTAGTCTCAAAACAAATTCATTTTAAGGTTGGGAACTTCAGCAGCGGAAGAGGCTGATATAAAGAGGGTTATGATCAAATTGCTCCTGAGAGCAGATAGCATCAGCCTGGATATACCATGGCTTTTTTCCCCATTTTGCTTTCAAAGCATATTTGGTTTTGCAAAATGCTTACAACACACATTGTGCTTTGATGCAGATGTGATTCTTCAGCAGCATCCCACAGTCTGGGTGGACTCCCCCTTAAAAACCCTTTCTTTCTCCATTTTAAACCTTCTAAAACACCCAAGCCCCATAAACCATCCAGCTGCAGACAGCTGAAGCGAGCCCACCTTCAGGCTGGAGAGCAGCAAATGGCACAAGTGTCTGAGCTCTGGCACACAACACAAACAGCTGCTGCTGGAAAAGCATATTTTACTGTCCACAAAGTCTCAGCCTCACCTCTGAGGGCCACATGGAGTTCCCCCACTGCCCAAAATAGACAACATCTGGTTCATACAAACACTGATTTATTGCTTGTCTTCACTCCCCTTGGGTTTTAATTATGAGTAGATCTTGTAACTATTATATTTGTATGTTTTATCCACCTAGATATTTTTCTGCACTATTAACTACAAACTGAAAGCTCTTTCTAAAAATAGTACAAAAACATACTTAAAATATGCATATGGCCTTTATTAAGGAAATCCCTATAATGAAATCTTAGATGAAGTAAAAGCACCACTGAAACCACTGATTAGCAGGCAAGCCTGCACCTGATTTCATGAACAGTATGAAATTAAGAAGTTTCTTTTTATAACAATAAACTCCTAAAGAAAATAAGAGTATAAAACTGCTGCTCTTAATGCAAACCAGTGTGGCAACAGGAAAAAATCCCTCATTACTGCAGCCCCCTCAGTACCCCTAGGGGCTCTTTGGGGGTGCTGAGCCAGTTCCAGTGGTCAGGTGTCCTCATTTTAAAGCACCTCCCTGGGGTGGCACTTCCTCAGCAGATGGGACAGATCCATACTGCACCTGAAGAATAAAACACTGTTCCTCCCCTGGGTAAGAATAACACAGTCAGGAATGCAATTTTTCAAAGCTTTCATACTCAGATTTTTTTTTTGGCTATATTTTCTGGTGGTTTGTGTTTGGTTCTTTGCTTTGTTTGGGGATTTTTTGGGTTTTTTGTCTTTTTTTTTTCTGAGAAAATTCTTGATCTTTCTGTGAATAAGTTGATTCAGAAATGACTTAAATTTCTACAGTTGAACAACTACAATAAAAAAATAAATACCACTTGCAAACTTCAGATTTCTCTACCTCCACATCACCCATCAAAACTAATTTTGTGAAAAAAATAAATAAAAATGGATGTGACAAACCCAACCCACCTTTCTCCCCAACTCACAAAAAGGCTGGACACTATTTCTGGAAATGTCCTAATGTTTCTATTGAGTGGCTGAGGCTTCTCAAGGTGTTTAGTGGTCCTATGTAGACTGTCCAGGAGGACCAGCAGATCTCATCTCTGCCAGCCCAAGACACCCACTGGGCACTGCAGGTCCAAGCATTTAGGCAGAATCCTGTCCTAGTCACGGCACAGGAGTTTTGGGAATATGATGAAAACCAGAAATTGCCCCAGATGTCTGAAATTGGAAGGCAGAAAGGGCTGATAGCTGTGTTTTCCCTCCCCCAGTGTCAGCACAGAGCACGACTCGTGTGCTGAACCATCTGCAGACCAACAAACCCTCCAGGTAGAGCAATAGGAATGCGAGAAATATCTTGGCTCCATATCTGTTTTTTAATTAAAAAGTTTTGCATGTAAACAGATACCTTCTCTTCTTCCAAATCCACACTGACATCCACTACTTATCATTCTGAGGCGACTGCTAGGGGAAACATGATTAAAAATCCCATATTCCATGGAAGTGATCTCAGAAGTGCCCATCATCGGGCCTTCTGCTCCCCTTTCACACCAGCTCAGCTGTGAGAGCTTTAAGCTGAAAACAAAAAGTCAGGCCATTTGAAGAGATAAAAGTTATGAGGGCTGCAATTTTATTTTTTGTTTATTGATTGATGGTTGAAAAAGAAACATGGATTGGCTGGTATCTTTTAAAGGTTAACCAAATGAGATGAAAAAGGGTATCGAAGGAATTCCTACCAAACCTTAATTCCCCCCTTTTTTTATGAACTACACAGATACCAGGGCTGGACTGGGTGGGGTTTTTTGAGCAAGCTGGGAGGTGTCTCTGCTCAGGGCAGTGGGATTGCAATGAGGTGATCCTGAAAATCGCTGTGCAGATGTGAAGGGCAGAGCTGGCACCGACCCCACGAGGACACAGCCCTGGCTCTTGTGTCCTGTTACCAACACAGGGAGCAGCACTTCAACACTTTGCAGTCACACATTTGCAGTTTTTTCCAGAGCAGGCCTCAGTAAGGACTGTCAGCTACCACTGTCAGTGATGTCTAGCTCAGTGTAAACACTTCGTTAGGAACGTGATGAAATTACACCCTCAGGTTTATTCTAAATACTAAAATAAGTCTTGGCACAGAACAAGTGCTCATTTGTACTGTAGTGCAGTGTCCACAAGTTTTAATTTTTACTATTTAATTATTCATCCTGGATCAGGTCTCAATTTAAGCTAATATGCAAAGATGAGAGAGAATGGGCACTTGTTTATCTCAGTTTTTCCAATTAATTCAAGTTGTTCAGTAATCACATTACTTTTCTACAACGTGATAAGGAAGAAAAAAATGACCAGCAACCATCCAAAGAACAAAAAAAAAGACTTCCTTTATATAAGAAGTAGGATATTCTACAAAACCTACTTGCATGAATAGACTCCAATAAAGCAATTAAAATACTCATTTATAGGGATGGCTCATATTATTGACTCAGCCTACAAGGAAGATTTTTCTTCTTTTTTACCTTTAATGTCCACAATATTACCAGTGAATTGACCTCATAACAGATTGTATGATGGAGACTGGCACAGGTTTCCTGAAACTGTCCTGGAAATACGAAATTATCCTAAATTTTCCTCTTGTTCCATGTGGATATTGGCAATAAATGGTACATCAAGCAGCAATTCCATGTCTATTAGCTGGTGCTATACCTGAATTAATCAAAACAAAAGCTTCCAGCCCCCTAAATGTCTGCTAAAATTAACCACCTACTACCTTTTTTCAACAGAAAACTTGGGGAACGTTGAAGTAAGAAACAAAAGTATAATACACGGTCCATAATTCATACAGTTTTAATGGTATTTCTGACCTTTAAAGCAAAAAGCATGAATAGCTCACCCAGACCACTGGGCAAATAGAAAAAGTAACAAGAAAAGCCAGCAAAGAAAAGAGAAACTACCCATGAGGAATCCTCTGCAGTTCCAATACGACAACATTTCTACTCCATAAAAAATAAAATGCCATCAAACCTCCACCAGCCACTCCCAACCAGGTCATTATGCAGAGGAAGGGACAGACACTGAGCTCCACTGAACCAGCCAAACCTGACCTGTATCAGTTAACTTAAGTTTTCCTAAATGTCTATAAAAAATCAAACAGAAATGACCATGTTGAACCTGCTTGCCACAGGCAAATCCTTTCTCTCTGCAGGACTCTCCCCGTGGATGCACCTCCCAAAACTCTGTGGACATTGCTCCCACGTGGTGAGGATGAGGTCCTGGCAGTGCCCCAGGAGTGTCCAGTGCTGCCCAGGGATGGGCACAGTGCTGACATGGTCAGTGTGCCCCTGGCCAGGACACCTGCCTGGCACCCACCTGCAGCTGATCTGGCTTGCAAACCACTCCCTGCAGCGCCAAAGGGACTGAAGGTGTGAAATGGAAAGGTACAGGGGAGCAATGGAGCCATCTGGGCAAGATCCACCCAACCAGCAGCTTCAGAATGAAAAATACAGGCTGTCTTCTTTAAAACACTGCCCTGTGCTGAGGCGGCCGCTTGGGCGTCTGCGCCACACAACGCCCCTGTGGAGGGGGATATTACATTATTTCTGTTATTTCTGGATGCTTAAGGAGCAAAGGACCAATATCCTGCTCAGCTCTGCTCAGTTGGTGCAGGAGGGATCGGTGAGCGATGGCTCTGCCGCTCTCTTCCCGCACCTCGTCCTCGCGTGGCACCGCTGCCCTTTGGCAGTGATTGATGGCTTGCACCAAGCCCCTGCTACCAGGAACCAAATGGGTTTTTCTTCATGAGCTGCCCCTTATCACACAAACTTTATGAGCTTTTAGGGTAGAAATCTTATCCTCTGGAACAGGCTTTCCTGGCTGAAACACCTCCTCCTTTCTCCTGTGATTTACTGTTCATTTATCTTTACTGGAAAGCTGGTGTACAGGCTAGAGACATCTGAGGCTCTTGTTTCTGGAAAAGCAAGCCATGGAAACCCAAAAAATGAAAAGCTGACACTCCTACCAGCATATTAGCTGGTTTAAGACCACAGTTAATGGCTTGTCAATCATATATAATTTCACATTAAATTTCATTTACATTTAAGTCACAGTGACTAAGCAGTGGTGTACGTATCCATCAACCAGCTTCCAGTGCCTACCAATAATTAACAGCCTCTGTTCACCCTGTGGGGGTGATTTCCAAATTCAGATTGACATCCACCAGGCAGACTGGCTTTCCAGACAGTATTTCCACAAAAACTAATTCACACCTGAAACTCAGCACAGACAGGCATTCCTTTGGCAATGGTTTAGTTCCTTCCCAAAAGTCACCCCTCTGATTCTGGGCAGAGGAAAACCACTCTGGTTTTGACTTGAAAGGGAGCTTTGAAATGAGCAGTGCTAAGTACCTCAGACAAGGCAGGAAATCAACTAAAGGATTAATGAATTTTATTTACCTACTGCACAGCACCCCACAGAACAGCCACAGAAAGTGCTTGTGCCCTCTCCAGCCTCTCATCCCAATGCTTGGTTGTGACTGTCTTGAAAATCTTGGTTCCATTGGGCATTATCTGTTGTCTGGATTTCAAGTCAATATTTAAAGGGGAGATGAAGGTCCTGGGCTGGCCTAAATCGTACTTGTTATGGACTCACATCATTTGGCAAGCAAAGCATTACTGATCTTTTGAAAGTCTACCTGCTCTGCCAGAGAACAGAGAGGAGCCAGCCCAGCCCTGGTTGATTCAGGGCCACTCTAAACCATGAACATCCAGAGGACTCTCAGGCAGCTACACTGCAGCCTCCTAAGCAGGATTTATCTCCATTAATTTGGAATTCAGGCCATTTTTCTGGCACTCTTCATCTGGCAAATGAGGGCCAAAGGATGATCAAGTCTACAAAGAAGACTCTCGGGTAAGCAAAGGACAGAGAGGTAACCCTGTTGTTACATCCTGCCTGCTCCAAGCCTTTACACTGTATTTAGTGATTTATCCTGCTTAGTTCTAGCTAGATTACTAAAACATTCTCTTCTGTCTTAGCAGCAAGGCAGGGTGTGTGTGGGTACACAAGGTCAAATCATGCCTGTTTACTCCACCTTTTAATTTAGCTGGTTTGAACTGAAAGGTTTGCTCTAGAGATGAATTACTCCTTAAGAGGTTTCTTTAAAGCAATTAATTTTAAGAAAAATTTGAAAAGCTTAAGGCCTCCTAATACATGTGAATACTTTGCTGTGCTTCTGCCCTGGAAAAAAAAATAATTATGGAAGCAACAAAACTCTGTTTCTTCTAGTAATGAACAGTAAAAGCTTGTCTGGGGGAAAAAACAGTGATTAGATTGTGAATGTGTGTTACTTCCAAATGTAAAGCCATTTTGCTTGAGACAATATTAAGATGCTAAGATGCAATGTTTGATCGTTAATTTTGGCTAACACTACACATTAGTGTTGCCACAGTCTTAGATTTTTTTTTCTTCTCCTTTCTAAGATTTTAGACAGCCTTAATCATGCTTACAGCTGATCCTAATTGCTGAATCCTATCACTCTCCACCTTCTCTAAAATGCTCGGGGCAAAAGAAATAGTGAAGATTAATGACAGATGTGTAATTAGAAGAAAATGTAAAGATCTTGTGTTAATCATTCAGAAATAACTTGATAAATATGAAATCCTGAAGAGCTCTCTGAGTGGAAGATGATAGAATGAGTGCTGTGGCACAAAGCTGAGCACATTTGTATGTGCCACACTGGGAGCCACTGGAAGGAGGGAGCTCACGCCCAAGTGTGTGGGAATGCAGGGGAGGCTTGGGGAACATAATGGGATTCAGCATGGAAGACCATCTGTTTTAATTGAGCAAGCTTATTCGTGCAATGCTTTGCTCCACTAATCTTGTTTAGATTAATGTTAATGTTCTATTAAAAGGTAGTTTATCATCCCACAATACTGAGTTAAAGCCATCCCACCCATAGCAATGTTCTCAGCTCTAGTGGAGGCACAGAGCTCGCTCATTACCAGGCTATTGATCATTTACAGCACAAGTGTGAGGCTTGGGAACCTCACTTAGAAATAACCAGAGGTCTTTTGTCCAGTGAGGATACAGGCACAGATAAACAGCTTTCCTTTAATTAATTTAAAATACCAAAGACCACAGTCCCCAAAATAATTCTCAATTATGCTTCTGTGTAACTACAGGAATGATACTTTGGTTAAAAACACCTTTCAGGCTGTAACAGAGAAGTATCAAACTGGGATGGGTTTCTCTCAGTTTCTTCCTGTGACAGGTCTCCTCACCATAACCCTTGGTCTGTCCTTGGTGTTTGCTTTTAATGAGAAAGCAGGAAGCTGAGTGCTAGCTGGAAGTACACCTATCATTAAAAATGCAGACACAGGGCGAGACTAAAATGTGTAGCAAAGCACCTTTTGTATATGGATCTAAAAATGCCAAGCTGTAGGAAGCATTATTATAGCCTGAAGTTTTGTTAGTTGTGTATTTCAAATATGGCAGAATCTGAAAATGAGCTCTTGTATCCTCCATGCTTGGAGAATAATGCATCTAAATGTTTTGGTTATTATTTTTAGAGGTTTTGTTTTTTTAAAACAGAAACATGTGCCAGCCAATAAATGAATCATTTCATCATTGTTTTGGGGTTGGGTGCTGGAGTAGTAAAATGTATTACAATCTACTATATTTAAAATGTTTATTTGGTACAGCTCCTACTTCTCTGGTGTCTATAACTGCAGCTGCTCAATAGCATTGCAGCACAAATCAGGAAATAAAAGAAGCAACAATTGCATCCTCTACCCCTCCTTCCCAAATTTAAAATATGGCTTGAAAGAGTCCACTTAAAATTCTTATTTCCTAAGGGAACGTTTTATAATTACATTTTGGACATAAGAACAAGGAAGATGAAAGATACCAGGAGAAGATGAAATATATTTGAAGAAATTTTTCACATGCCATTCTAAAAACAATAATCTCACAAAGCAATAATTCAAGGGAGATTTTCTCCCGGAACACCCAAACATGTCAGTCATTAATTACAACTCGGAAAAGCTTTTCTGTGATACAAAAGCATCACCATTCCTTCTCTGCAAAATTGGGAACTTGAGAAGGGGGAAAGTTTAATGGATCATCCAAGAAAAAAACAGCTGACAAACTGCAAAACACTGCAAGCAGCATCAGATTATTCTTCCCACACTGGCTGTGGGGATGCCAGCAGCTCCCCACTTTAGCCTGGGGTAGGTTTTAAGTCTCTCAGTAAAACTAAACCTGAAATTAGCCCAAGCACTGAATTCTGAAAACCCCACCTGAGCGGGCTCCCAAGTACATGAATTATGTCAGACACAAAGGCAATGTCTCATTAAAAGAACCACACTCCGAGATGAAGCCCTCTCTGACTGGTGCGCTCCAGTGAAAACAGGGCTGGCTGAGGACACGTGTACCAGCCACAATTTTTCATGGGAATGTTGGAAGAGACTTAAATGAACCCCTTAATTTGCAGAGTGGAATTGTTAATGTTTCCCTTGGAAAGACAAGATGCATTTCTACCTCTAACGAGCGATATCCATCCATAGCTAACGAGCCTCACAACCTCCGAGCGAGCGCTGACAACTTCACATGGGAGGCACACGAGCCAGAGCTTACACTGGGAAAGTTGATAGTGCTCAGGGTTAGAAATCACTGATTTCCTGAGTACTTGTCAAGCACCCATTCCACGCTCCAGGCTGTGTCCGACAGAAATTACAAGTGACAAAATTAAATTTAAATACCCAGACATTTCTGCCCCCATCTGTTTTCAACATTTCGTCCTTTCCAAACAACTTCCTGTGTTGAGCTGCATCTCCCCAGCCTGGCTGTGCCCCATGGAACCATCCCTTCTGCAGAACAACTCTGGACCAGGGGTTTGCTTCACCAGTGCATTGTTTTTAGGGCATTTGCCACATTTTGGGGGCAGTGGAATGGAGAGCAGCTGGGATCTGTGTTGCACAAGGCCCTGCATGCAGTTGTGAGGCTGCCTCCAAGCACTGAGCCCAAGAGAAGGGAACTGGGAGAGGCAGCCAGGCACTGTAAGAAGGCTGAGGAAGAGTGAAATGGCATGAGAAGTGTGGAAGGGCCACACTCAGTCACAGACAGCACATAATCCCAAACTCTACTGTGTCCCATCATCAGCTGTATCCAGCACTGGTGTGTTCCATCAGCTCCTCGAGGATAAAGTTACACTGTGCAGGGCAGGCTGGGTGTGGACCTGTCTGTCCTGCTGGGCTCTGTGGGAGAGCAGAAATCACACAATCCCTGTAAAAACCTACCTCTGCACCTTCCCTTCGATTTCCTGGCTGCTTCCCACATTTCTGTGCACAGAGGGGAGGGAAAGATGCTCCACCTGCATCCTTTGGGGTCTCTCCTCTCTGGTGACAATGCTGAATGAGGTGCCTGTGGGTGGAGCAGGAGAGTGCCTGCACTGACATGAAAAGCACAAACCTAAAAACTTCCTTTGGTCGATAATGCAAAGCAGAACATGACTGGCATTTTCTCCTTAAGAAAATGAATTCAGGAACCTGTGCCTAAGCTGCACGGGCTGTCAGCCAAGGCTCTGTATCTACACATGACAAATTATGAATTCATCCATTGTTTGAAAGTTTTGAATTCACTGTTGGTGGTAAACTTTTTACTAGAACACACAGATGGTCCTGCCTGATCTTGTTAATGAAAAACTCTCACACAGCTACAAAAACAGACGTGATCATCTGTTTTTCAACATTCTGAAAAAAATCTACAGAGGTGTAAGGTGCTATACAAATGAGAATAATTAGCTTGTGCCATCTGTGGACATTAAAAAAACCCAGTGTGTCTGTATTCCTGTGTTTTATAATGATAAGCATTATGTCTTCAGCAAAGTACATACTTAATAACTTTTCAATTTATTGTGACCTTCTGCTCCAATTTACTTAAGGAACTATAATACTAGCAGTGCCTCACACCTTTTCCACCTTATAATTAGCAAGTAATAAAAAATGCTATTAAAAAGTAATAAGTCTGAAGCTCTCTGACAACTCACTGATTAATTCTTAAGATTCTGAAGTATGTTGGAACATACTTAGCTAAAACATCAATTTTACCCAGTTTTCAGCCCCGCTAACGAGTGCTGGTGCATGATCGAGTCTCACAGCTCGCTCACAAGTGACGGCAGTAGGAACTGTACCCTCACTGTTACATCTGACAGGGTCACACTTCCCAGGTCTTTCTAGTCTGAGTTTAGTGGTGAGCTGAGCTTTGTCCTTGCAGATGCAGCGCTGCATGCCCGGGCTCTCCGGCAGCAGGGGCACAGCGCTGCAGCACCGGGGAATGGATGTCCTCAGCATCCAGCGAGGAACAGCCAATACAGATGAGTGCCTTAGAGGGAAGACAGGAAAAATGATCAGCATCCAGGACTGGATTTCACCTGATTTTGTACAACATCCCCTGGAGGCACTTAAACATGCTGAGGGTGCAGAACTTCTATCCCTCAGCCTCCATAAAAATGGGAAGTGACTAGGCAGGCTGGTCTTGCAGGCTGTCCTTGCTTGTTTTCACAGCACTCCCACAGCACGGGCAGAGATTTGTCATTATTGCTGCAAAAGGGTCATTTGCACACAGAATGAAAAGCAGGTTAAACAGCACTGCACAAGCTCAGGTAAGAAAGAGGAAACCCAGGCAGGAGGGCTGAGAGGGGAGCCCACCTTACACAGACATTTGCTGGACACCAGGACCAGAAAGGCTCAGAGAAGCTTCCCCAAGTTCATTCCCATGTCTCCCACAGCAGGCACTGGTGTGAAATACCCTCCATGTGCCTTCCAGCTCATCTCTCTGAGGCCTGCACTCTTCTGTCAATGGGTTTCACTTCATATTAAGTTAAAGCAAAAAATGTTCAGTGGGAAACTGCTGATTCCATGGGGTGGAATGATGAGAAAATGCTGGAATGCTGCTGCCTCTGCCATTTCTAGTGCCCTTCCACCCATGGACTGCTCTTGTATGACTCCCACAGATAAAAAGGCAGCCAGATCTCATTCCCTCCCAGCTTCTAGGGAAACCTGGGACTTTTCTCAACAGCATTTTGTACATAGAGCTCCAAAACAGACCTGAGCAGCAAGCAGGTCAACAAATGCTGTATTTTGTTTATTATTTAATGGTTTATCATTACTTTGTTAGATGCTGGTAACAGACCCCAAGGTAGAATACAAGATCCAGGCTGTGCCCCAAACAACCTGACACCTGAAGAAGATTAAAATACAAAACACATCCTGTGCTCACCTTGTAATCCTAGCATGGAAACCTGCAGCTGCAAATACACAGATGCAGAGTCCTTACTCTCTTACCTGTGTTTTAATACTTGCAAACCCCCTCTCTCTACTCATATGTGACTTGAAATCAGGACAGGTGAGTGAGGGAAGAGATAGCAGCAGTTGAAAGCATTTTTTAATTGAGTAGTCACCACTCCAAACAAAATCTTATGGTGTAACTCATTAAAGAAACCAAAACAACAACACCCTGTACTTTCTGGGGATTTTTTTTCTGATTTGTACTTTCTGATTTGAGCTACTGCTATGCTGACTCACCTGCTGTCTTTAAAACTTTCATAAATTTACCTAGTACAGATGGTTATGATTAAAAGTGTCACTACACCATCTTACAACACCAACTCTTTCTCATCCATTTTGTAACTTTCCTAGGGGCATGGATAAGTCAGTCTTTGCTCTCAGTCCAAGGACCTGGTGTTGTTTCAGCTTTTAAACATTCTTCCTTTAACTGACCCATTTCCATTTTTATTTCTGAAATACCTCCTCCAATTTCCCCTCCTCTGCTGCCATTTATTTATACAGCAATTATCTGCTGAAGATTTGAGAGTACCTGCCTTTGCTTTTGCTGTTGTACTCATTTAAGCTGCAGCATCTCCTAGTTAATTTATTTCAAAATGTTTTTTCCCAGACTTCTACTGGATAGAAAGCAGCATGGCTCTACTCTGAGATGACTTGGAAGAGCCTGCATGCAATGCCATCTCCTAAGTGCACTCTGAAGTCAAATCAATTCACAAAGTCATGTTCACAAAATGGGAAATGATAAGAAAAGAATGAGTTCTGTTCTACAAATTACCAGCAATTCAGTGCGGTGCTTTAATGTCATTCCTGTTCTTCATGGATGTCACTGAATGCACCAGGCAAGTAAAATGCCCATATGAAATTAAGACACTGAAAGTAAATGTTTGCTCCCTTGCTGTAAAGATCCTCATAAACGTCAGAGGTTTTTATTTCATGCACACCACAGCTTGTAGAGACACAGGAAACATTTGGTTCTAATGGGAAACTGATGTTCCTTTCAGCACCGTGGTGCCCATTAGTACCTGTCTGAGCGATGTTCTGCTGCCAGTCTGAGCAGCCCCACACACCAGCTGACCAGCACAGCACAGGCACAGCTTCAGTTCTGTGTTGTTTCAAGTGCCAAGGGAAGAGAAATTCACATTCTCCTCAAAAACACTGTGTAAAGTCTCGTGTCCCGTGATGCTGTCACTCCATCAGTCAGAGAAGCTCCTGCTCACTGTATTCCCCCACAAAGCCATGAGTCCCACAGCATCTTTCCCTCGCCTCCACATCCTTCATTTCACTCTGTCTACTCAACAGAAGTGTAACTTGGAATGCACAGACAGCTGGGAGGTGAGGAGAGGTGGGAAACTCATTTGGGTTACAGTGGGTGACTGCAAGTAGAAGAGAAAGGAGTGCTGAGGCCAGTGATTCTTTGTTCCTTCACTGCTCCACTCTTTCCTAAAATTCTGGGGTGTACTAATTGCACTGAGATGAGCTTGGCAGAGTATAACTATCCTGCACTGTGATTTAAGCTGGATACTGCCAGCATAACAAGGATATATCACATTTTCCAGCTCTTCCTACCAAGCAATGCTGTAAAAGCCCAGTGCAAACACACGGGGCCAGACTGCCAGGAGAGACCAGAATCTCAGCAGCTCCTGCTGAATCAGGGGTGAAAAAACCCCTAAGGGCATGGTATGAGAGATGCTCTGTTCCCATTACAACTCACAGACAGATGATCATCCCCCAGTGACTCAAACCTTGCCCTAAACCTGGCAACTTCATCAGGTGATTCGAAGGTGGCTCCATCCTTAAAAGTCTGGTTTCAGCTAAGAGAAGGCTACAACTGAGCAGCCGACCCCAGCACCTTGGGAAATGGAGGTTGATCCCTCCTCACAATCCAGGTATTATCCTGGGGAGGAAAGGAGAGGGGAAGGGTTCTGGCAGGAGCTCAGCTTGCTCAGAGGCAGACTCCCCTTTGGAAGAGGGAGACATGCTCAAGTGGGCTGCTTTTCAGTCTTGGAAATGCTAACAAGACTTTGTGTTTGATTTTTGCCTTTACACCAGTCAAATCAAAATTAAGGGATTTCCATGTGTGATACTGAACACACACTTTTGCATTAGGGATTTGTGTTTTGTAAATTATACCCTTTAGCCATATCACTAGTCATTAACCTAATTTAAATTTCAATAAGGAGATTCTCCATTTTTGTCATTAAAATTAACTAGCTCCTCGCTGCGAAGATACAATCAGGAGGGTGAGGTGAGAGGATATCACCAAGTAAGTCTGATTAAACCCACCTTTTATTCTGCAGCTCCTTGCACTCCCCTGCAGTGATACAAAAGCACCTCCCAAGTGACTTCCCGTGGCTGATGGAGAAGGTGTCAGAGTATCCCTTTGCAGTGTCTCAAAGGCCACTCGGTGCCTGCTGTTCCTGCTAAGTGCAGTCTGTCATGTGCTGCCGAGGTTTATACACTCACAAGTGCCTTTCTAACCGAGTTCAAATGCAGGAGGTCATCCCAGGAGTCAGCAGTGCCAGCAGCAAAGGCAGTCCCTGGGAACAGCCCTGGTGGCTCAGTGTGCCAGGAATGCGGGAACGAGTCGGGAATGTGGCTCTGGAGCTCTGTGATGCTCATTTTTTTTTGCCATCAGAGCACACAGTGACCACCCCCAGCCAGGGATGCAGCTGGAGTCAGGTGAGGGACTGGGGAAAACTTTATCTTCCAGGAGACAGCGGGACAGGTCTTTGTGAAAAATCAGTAAAGGGATGTTGCCAGATCCAAAAAAACCGAGGAAGAAGAAACTGCAGGTGTGGGAGGCAGGGCAGGGATTGGAGAGCTGTCCTTGGGGCTCGAGGATGCCCAGCTGAGGCACAGAGCCCTCCAGCTCCCAGCAGCAGCACCAGAACATGGAATGTGCTGCAGCTTGGGAAGATCTGAGCATAACAAACCAGGACAGAGAGAGATCCAGCTCCCCCATCAACCTCTGTCCTGCATTTCCAGACCGGCAGAAGTCACAGGAATTCCCAGGCTTCTTTGCCTCGGGGCATATTTTATTCTGCAATTCCTCCTTCCAGAAGTAGCTCTAGAGTCAGCAACACCAGCCAGCAGTGAGTGCTGAGAGCAAACACAAAGGTAATACTTTTTCCAGAAAAAACTTCCTCTGTACTAAAGGACATGCCTAGAACTGGAGTGAGTCAGATTTTATGGGTCCTGATGATGTAGTAGAAAATTAACAAGACTGCATATTTCACAGAAAACAGGTAAGAGAGGAGGCTGAAAAGAAATGTTATTTTAATTGGATTTTTTTGTTCTCTTGTTATCTTCAGCACCTCAGCAATGCCTGCAGTACTTAAAATCTCCTGGGACTTAGGAAAGTTCCATTTCTTTGATTCCATTTTCATTTGAAACTTATATGAGCAATATTATTGGTATGTAAGGAAAGCCATATGTACAATGCTATGCAAAGAACACCCTACACTAAGTGGTGTAGGGTAAACCCATAGCACACAACCAGCAGCAGATGCAACCCAAGAATTCTAAATTCCAATCAAATGAATCTGAAGATTAATTGCAAAATGCATCGAAGTACTGTGGGGAAAAATAGTAAACTCTACATAAACATTCAGGGACTTTTCCAAATTCCTGCAGCCTATAATTAGATTTAGTGAATGCCATGAAATCTGAGGCTCCAGTGCAAATATAGACAGTTTCTGTTGTTTTAAGATGCGTACACAGATACATGGAATGTGCCTAATTACCCATAGTTGTTTTGTTTCCCTATTTAATTTCAGCAGCACAAATCTACTCAGAGTTTTGCGTACATTGGAATAAATAACTGCAAAATTGGAATGTCTACAAAGTTAAAAAGTAAAAGACAAAAATGGAAAGTAGTCAGAAGCACTTGATGAAGCTGCTTTGCCAGCCAACTCAGGGTAGGGATTGTGGTGTCTACAGCTCTCATATAATCTCTATCCAGATTCATTAAATTCTCATCTTTACTTTTCTCATCACAGAGAAATACAAACACACAAACAGAAGCCCTTAATCCTGCAATTTCATCCAGGTGAAGAGCATGCACAGAGCCCTTCCAGGTAGCCAGGCTGTGCATCTGCAGCAGGCTCCCTGAAGCCTGCAGAACCAAAACAGGTCATTTCCAGCCACAGGATCTTGGGGAAGCAGCACCAGCTTCCTCCAAATCCCCAACCCTCTGTTGTGAGGGAGAGCTCTAAAGGAGACTTTGGAAAGCAAATTCACCTTCCCAAAAGCACCCACGTTGCACAAACAGGTTGCCTGAGTGAGGAGGAGACAGCAGGGATGCTGCAGTGCAGATCACACCCTGTGCTCCACTCTCTGCTTCCCCATCAAAGAGGAATTCACCTGTCAGCATCCGCAAAACAGATCCTGATCTACACCCAGAGCTACAACAATGCAAGACTCGCTGCATCTCATATGCAGCCCATGTCTGCATCCATGTGTTGGCATAAATGCATTAGTGCCTCTAATTAATGCACAATTATGCTTCATTTTAAGACTACAGTCACAGGATGTTTAAATATACATAGACCCAGCAGACAATTCAGGAATAAAATTACAGATTACATTCTTCACCCTTAGCTGCTCTGTGCAAAATATTTCCCAGATTTGAAGAAAGAAGACACTAATCTGTTTGGTAGCCAAAATAATTTTAGAATTAAGCAGAACACTTTTTTATTATTGTTGGTACTTGCATGTTTAATTTTAGAAGAGTAAATCATGTAATTGAAGCTTTGACATGAGAAGTGGTTATGCTCAAATGCAGCTCTCCATGCTATGAGAAAATACAGAGGGATGATTTCAGAGTTCTGTATTTAAATAAAAAATCCCATGCATTTTAGAAACACAGAATACTGTACAACAAAGAGATGCTGGGGCTGTGTCTTGCAGGCTGAGATGCTCTCAAGCCCCAGAGCAACCCAGGACTGAAAAACTACAAATTACTTTGAGCCATAACAGCCATCATAAACTTCTTCCACCAAGACCTCTGTCTTCCAAAGGAGGATGACTAAATCTCCTCTCTATTGCCAAACAGGTCTGGCAGACAGACAATTTCTGTTCCTTCCTTTTGCTCATCTTTCCCCCTTACTGAAAAGAATCAGCACTGCTGAGTTGAAGTAAACTGATAGCTACACAAGATAATTTTTTATAAAAAATTCATAATTTCATATTGCATTAATAGGCTTAACATAAATCTCTTAGACTTTGTTGGAAATTAGCCCCTAAGGGAATTAGAAGCCTAACTCACCTTGACTTTCCATTGTATTTTGAGTCTAATTGGCTTAGCATCTTTTGAAAATTCTAGTTTTAATTGTTGGTTACATCAGTTCTTAAAGTTACAGCTGAGCAAGAAAAGAGAGTGAAATGCTGCTTATCTCACTTTCTAGGCAGGGTTACAACCTTGCAAGCACATCATCTGATCCTGTTTTGGAGCAGCTCTCCAGTTTCTCCAGGTTGCCAGGTGCTTGGAGCCACAACCAGGAGAATGGTGCTTGGAGCCAATCCAGTGCTGCTCCACTGATGCCTGAAGAATTTCACCAGATTCCCAACTCCCCTATTGCCTACAAACTTCCCTAGGCACGTGTGACTCCAGCTTTGCCACCACCACACCCTTTCTGCCACACAAAAGTGCTGGCATTTATTTATCACAGTTACAGGACAGCAGGATCAGGCTGTAATTCACTTTTATCCAATATTGATTTTCTACTCCTTCTCCTGACCACGATTTAAAAAAGAATCAAAGACTGGATCCCAGAGTAAGGTGTAGGCACATCATGAAAGGTTTTTAAGGAACATTATGGGGCTGCCTCTGTTTAAATTTTTTTTTTTTTTAAGAAAAAGCTCTGTGTTAAACCATTTCCAAACAGATGGGATGCAGGCTGAAAGGTTTTATCACAGGTAAGAAGTGGATATAGGATGCTAATGTGGCTTACACCTGATTTGTTCAACTAAACATTAAGGTAGGGATCAGGTTGCAAAAATTGGTGCAGGGAGAAAACATTTTCCTACTTTATGTGCCCAGTGAGAGCCAGGCTGGATCAGCAGGGGCTGGAAGCTGGTGCTGGGCGAGTCCCCTTTGATGGTGGCTGCCAACGTGGAATTCCAGCTGGCTGCGATGGGCGGGCGGCCAGGCTCGGCTGGAACTCACTGGCAACTTTGCAGGCAGTTTCATTTGCTCATAACGTGCTCAGCAGAGAAATAATATGAATCAACTACACATAAATGAGATGGGTTTTAAGTGAAAAGGAGGAATAAAAGGAGGAATTCGCTCAAAGGTGCCTGTGCCTTTGGGTTATTCCAGCAAATAGCCAGGGCACGTATCCATAAATGCAGCTGGAGTCTAATTTCAGTCGTGTTTTAAATAATAGCACATTCACAGATTTCACTGGCACGTCTCCCAATTTACATTCCAGTAAATTGTGCCATCTCCATTCTCTGCCTCCCTCCAGGAGCAGAGTTACCACAGGTCTGGGGTTCCAAAAATCCCTGCAGAGGCTGCAATTCTTGGGTCAGTCCCTTCTCCACACCTGGGGAAATGGATGCTTGCCTAAAGCACAGGCTGTGATCCGTATGATCCATATGTACCACGGCCCCAGGGCAGAGCTGCTCTCACAGAGGGGAGGAGAGGAAAGGACACATTTGTCCCTAAAGCTGGCAATTTAAAGCAGTCTCTCTGTTGATAGATCATCTATCTTTTTGTACAAGCAGTGCTACAAGACCAAGGAGAAAAGCATTTGGGGAATGCTCGAGGATTGTCCATGTTAGGAACAATCTCTGTGTATAAATCATTGCTATTATTGTTAGCCTCTGAATTAGATTTCATCCTGCAGAGATGCCACCTTAATAAATCTGAACTTTATTTTAAAATGTAAACAGTTAAATGGAATATTCACCATTCAAACTCTTCCCTCAATTGCTGGAAATGTGTGAGCCCAGAAGAAAAGCAGAATAAATCTCCAAGCTGCAATGAAAGCAAGTTAACTTCCTGACTCTTTCCAACCTTATCATTACCCATGGCACAACTATTAACGTAAGGGGCCAGATTTGTTGTCATTAAAATATGTATCAGTGCAGGAGGACATCAGGTTTTGAATGCTCTACACATTTTCTTAATCTGAGCTTCTCCATATTCTCTTATTCCTGTATTTTCTTTGGCTGTGCCACGTGCTCCTCTGCCTGCAGCCCGAGTAACCTTTGTGGAAGCATGGAACAGTCAGTCAGTCAGCAGGGAAAATCACTGAACAGGCCAAAGTGTGTCCCAGACAACCACATTTCATGTGAAAATCCAAATACCTCACTCTTACATAGTGCAATGAGCACACATGAAATGTAAATACAAAAACATAAATACAATCATTTTCCCGTATTCTGTGATGTGTAGAATCTTCTGGCCATACTTTCAGAATATGACATTTTAAATATCAATCTTCCTTCTACAGGCAGCTGATTTCCACACTCACTGATGAAATGAGGCCTTTCACATTTCCATTTCCTATTGGGAATTTTCCTATTGGGTGCTTCTGTCACCAACTTGCAGGTAAAAAGGGAACATTACGTATTTAACTTGTTCTGGGTAACAATTAGAGGAGTTAAAATAAAGACTTGACTTTCTGTGTCACCGAATTTTCCTTAAACCCTGTGCCAGAAACAAACAATATCTTTTGTCCCATTCTCACAGTGCTGGGTGAGGGGAGCTGTTACTTGGGGGATGGCTCAAAGGTAGAGCAAAAGGTCAGTCCTGTCCTGCTGAGCACAAAATTAAGAGAACAGACTGCAGATGGGCAGGGAGAGGTGGGTAAGGGAAGAGGCTTGGAAAAGAAGATATATTTTTATCAGTATGTCCTTTTTTTCCCCCTTAGTTCTTATTGAACAACAATATAAAAGTGTTGTTTTTTTTTCCATTCCTAAATTCTACATTTTCATGTTCTCTGGATTTTCACTGCATATTTATATACTGGTTTCCAAGTCTGCCTGGTTACTTTGCCTCTAAACTTACAATAGCACAGATCTCCTGAGAGAATAAATTGCATTGATCCTAAAATGTATCATTATGAATATAGTTTTTAGCAATACTGGCATCAGAGAACATCTGTTTACTTTGAGTTAATCAAGATTAATATTTTATCTTCTGTCTGGCTAAAACACCCACCTATATGAAGCAATTTGCTTCAGCTGTAAGGATGAAATCTTTAAGCAACATAATATTAAGTATATACCAAATTTCTGACAGGGTTGTATCAGGGTAATAGATGATGAAGACTGACTGAATGCTTCATAGCCAATCCCATCCCAACATCCTGAAATAACTCTGAATCTATTAAAGGCACACACAGTTACACAGGGGATGCTTATACAGACAGACAGGGTGGCTTCATGGACACCTTCCAGTGATGTAAAGAAAAGTTGAGTCATATTTGGAACTTTCTCCCAACTCTCATTTTAACAGCAAATATGGCACAAGGCAGCTGAGGGCAGACAGGGAGCCCTCGTGGCCTCACTGACCCATCTTCTCTCAAGCAGACTCTGCCAGGCTTATGGAGGATTCCATTAATTCCTCCAGGCAGGTACCCATCATTAATATGGGCAATCTGGACGTACGATTTCAAAGCCTGAAATTCCTGCTCTCACAAAACACGTCTGTTTTGATCTCTTTCTATGCAGCCAACCAGTAGAAATATTGCACATATTTTCTGCACCTATCCAAAGAAATTTATCTTTCACACCCTACTTCATGCCATATGTTGGAAGCTGAAAGAATGAAGGATTTAGCTGTCAGTCTCTGAAGGCAGTACAGGCCCTCTTCCAACTGCACACGGCGTCAGATCTCAAAGTATGACATTTCACTTTAGCTTCTGTCAGCACTATCTGCAGTGTATCACTGGTGCACTGTTGAAAATATTCTTGATAGGCAGCTCATATGCGCTGGATAAAGTGCTCATTAATCTTGCCTTTAAAGAACTGAGAAGTTGGGTGGTAAATCCTTAAGGGGACGCGCCCGGCTCCCGCACGGAGCGGATGTTCCCGCTGCATTTCCCAGCCAGCAAAGGGAGCCTTCAAAAAGCACTTCTGAAGCGCTTTCAGCTCTGTTTGTTTGCTTTAGGTACGTTGTTTTTCCCTCATGGAAGATCTCCTTCCTCCCAGCGGGTTTTGCGTTGCCGCCCCAGCGGCACACGAGCGGTGCCGCAGAGCGCCAGCCCCGCTGGGTACCAGCTGGGGAAGGGTTTTACCTCCCCCACGTCCCCCTGCAGTGGTGGCACCTGTGGCTCCTCAGCAGCCTCGGGACACAGCCCTGTCTCACAGCAAACACAATTAATCCTCTTGCTGGCACAGAGGTACATTTTGGAGGTACATTTTGAAAGAACGCTTTTGAACCGCCTCAAGAAATGCATGCATGGGGTGATTTTACAACTTCTCTTCCCACCATGCTTGAATATTTTGGTGTTTAACAGGAGCAGTTCAGTCTGCAAGAACCTGGTTCTCTGACAAATATTTTAAAAATGCTTCCACAAAACAAGGACACTTCATGAAACATTTAATGAAAATATGGATTTTTGCTTGTTTTTAATCCCTTCCCTATTAATAAAAGATTGGGTTTTTTAAAGATTCACTATTTATTTTTCTCCCTCTGCAACCTAATACAGCAGAAGCAGGCAGTAGGTGAGGCATTTGCCAAGAGCAACAGGAAAACAATAAAATGAAACAGAATAATACCCTGCCTCCCCCCCCACTCCCTGGGCAGAAAAAGTATGATATGAAATTTATTTTGACAAGGGACTATCAATCACTTCCTCCAATTTGTTATTACTGCTAAACTATTTTATGCTTATATTGGCACCCATATGAGAGAATCTGGCTTCATAGTGCAACACACTAAATAGCTGAAAAGCTGCATTTCATAATAAAGGCAAACCCATGTTTGAAGTCTTCCAGTCTTCCAGCTTAATTCTATCAGGAATAAAAAGCCAAAGAAACCAAACTCTCAAAGAGACCAACCACTATCTCTCAAGACAGATTTATAATGTAAGTGATACCTGTAACAAATGAACTGAATGTCACTTATTTTAGCCATATTAATAATTTTGCTCTGCAAATATCCCTACTCTAGGTAGCAATGCTGATGAAATCCTGGCATGCCCACTTACCAACCACCACACTACACAGTCACATAAACCTGCAATGATCAGCCACAGCAGAGCCTGCTGAAGCCTCAAAATCTCCTAATGTCAAATCAGGCTGGTAGGAAAGTGTCTGCACCAACTCTAAGTCTACCTGAGGTCTTGAAGGAGAGATGCAGAGAGATGCTCTGTGATTCATTCACAGAGAGGCATGAATGAATCAAAGAACTTTGAAATGTTCCTCAGACTCCATTCGTGCTTGTGGAACAGCAGCATCCCACTCTCACGAACGCCCGTGCCTTTTCCCCCCATGATAAAGCAAGTTTTGGTCTATGTTTGACTCTTTTCACTTATTAATGCAATAATTAACATGCAAAAATACCTACACCATGATTTCATATGAATGCAAAACTCTAAACTGCGTTCACTGTACCAGGAGGCCCCTCTCAGCAACAACATTCAGTCACAACCTCTCACAGCTTGGTGTTAACTCCCCTCTGCCAGTACCTCAACACATGTACCCTTCACAGTCCATCTGCTTTGGGGAAATCTGGCTGAGGAGAAGCCCTGGCAGTGCCTGTGAGCTGTGCCCTACAGCACA
Organism: Parus major; assembly: GCF_001522545.3. Lineage (NCBI taxonomy): Eukaryota > Metazoa > Chordata > Aves > Passeriformes > Paridae > Parus > Parus major. Next base: position 10,268,915 of record NC_031788.1, read on the forward strand.
CACAGGATATTGGGAATAAACCACGGACAGCAGGCTCTCCAGCAAAAATGTCTGGTCCCCCTGCGCCAGCTGACTGACAGCTCAAGCCTTGTAGCTGTGCTGCAGCTCTACCTTAAGCAAAACCATCTCCAAGTCTTGGAAAATGCTCCACTTTCATTCCCTTCTTCCCTTCCAAATTTCCAGGTCCCAGGACCGTCTGGCAAGAATAATCATTGGGCTACAAAAGGTGTCAAAGGTGCACTAGTAAAAAGGGACACCAAAACCACACCTCCCTTGGGAGTCCCACTGTGGGAAATTTGGTACTGAGCCACCAAGCCCCTGAACCCTTTTGCTCACCACGAGCTTGAGAAAGAAGGCACACAAGGTCTGAAGGTGATCACCTGCTCAGCCAAGCTCTTCAGGATGGAGCTCTGCCGTACTTTTCAGGAAAGGAAGCACAACATTTCAGGAGTACCAAAAGACAGGACCATGGTCAGTTCAAAAGAACACTTTAAGTGACAGAAAACATCTGCTAAATCCATGTCTCATTATCACCCAATGACAATACTTGTGTATTCTGCAAGGTCCAAGAGGCTCTGACCAACCTGTGACTGGTACATGGGAAGCAAAGGGTGAGTGAGACCTCACAGTACAGCTGCCTGCTGAGGTACCTCCTTACTAAGTCCATAGAATGTCTGGAATTGGAGTTTGGAACAAATCCCACTCGACTTAGCCCTAGAGAAAGTAGTAAGAAACTTGTATAAAATGTCTTTTAAGCAAAATCTGTTCAAGCCTCAGACTTATTAAGCCTGTATTAAATCTTCACGCACTCCATCTTACAAAGGTCAAACAACCAAGCAGGAATTTGACTGATGTATAAATCTAATAACACATGCTCATGTAGGCTCAGTGTGTTTGTGCCAGAACAACTGTTCTGGGCATCAGTCTGCCATTTGCACACAGTGACTTCCAACTGCAAATTTGTACACACACCTTACAAAAAAGCAGAGTTTAAATAAACACCCTCAGTGCTTTGCCCGTGGTGTGTAGTTGTGTTTCTACCTAAACAGACAGAGAGGACAAAGCACCAGGAGATGATTGAGGAGTTCTTTGGAAAGGCAGCTGTATGGGATGTGCACACCAGGTGGGTCTAACGTGCCTGAGACAATTTAAGTGTAGCACACAAACACCGAGCTCTGTGCCGTGTTCAAGCGTGTTATCAGCACCTAAGCCATTTGCAGCAGAACTGAAGTGTTTATGTGAAAGCTGCTTATGTGGCCAGCCACCCAAGAGTTCTCACTTTAAAGCACCATGAAATAGGCACACTATTATGGGAATTAGGGACATTTCTCAACAGAGGCCAGCTGGCAATCACAGGGAGACCCTGCTGCTTCTTCAACGGGATTCTGCAGGTTTCACCTGACCCACCACACCTGGATAAACCCAGGGTGTGCTGAAGGTTTGGCTCCAGAGAAAAAGTGTCTGTGAAGATCATACAAGACTCCTGGCAGTGCCTTTGAGAGGAAGAACCCTGCAGGCAGGGATGTTGGAGCATTCTCTGGATGCTGGGGAATGTTTCATCAAGCTGCGCTTGATCCTGTCTTGTGTTTTTGACTCACTACTCTTTTATTTAGCAGGCACATTTGGAGGAGTTAAAGTTTCCTCTGCAAAATTTAACTCACAGAGAAGGCTCTCTTCTGACACATCCTAAATTCCAATCAAAAAGTTGTAACTTGCTGCAAGTGCCACACAGAGTTTCCTATTAACCTTCCAGTGGCTGCCATCACAACGTGTTACAGAGGAGATTCAGCTACAAACCACCACAACAGGTAAAGCTGGCTTGAAAAATTCTGAAAGAACCTGAAGAATAAATGTGTGACAAAGCTGCCACAAAACATTTTGACTTCATTAAAATAAAACCTTACAGAGAGAATATCTAAACATTTCCAGCTGCAATTCTTCAGACGTGCAATCACACAAGGTATTTCTGTTCCTTTTCTGGGAGTGAAATTCCAAAATGACTGAAAAACAGTTTAAAAACACTTTGGTAAAATCTCTACTAGCCCATGCCAGCAGCTGTGAGGGTTTAGCCAGAGGCAGTGGGGACCCTCAGCACAGAAGGCTGGGACATTTATCCCTCCCTAAATATACTGTGCTCCAACTAGAGCAGCTACTGCCTGATTTTCCACTATGACTCACCATGATCTAGCACTGAACACAGCACAGATCCACTATTTACAATGTTTGGCATTATTTATCATTTCTGTTGTGTTTTATAGGAATTTCCTTCCAGAATATGGTGGATATATTAATGATGGGGAAAGCTGTTTTAACAGCAATTCAGTATTGCAATAATGCTTTTGTTTCCAAGTATTTTCATCTCAAGACTACAATTTCAGGCAATTAAACATTTCACCATGCCTGGGAAACAAGTAATTATTGTCACTTCCATCTAACAGACTGAGGATCTGGCAAAAACCAGTCACTGACTAAACTGAACTGGGAATGGGATGTTGGGAATTGCTGCATGAGATCAGAACTGGCAGGAATCTCTCCTAGCATGCTGCTCCCTACCTGGGGCAGAGGAAGACAGGGGGAAAACAGTGGGGAATTCATCCTGACCCCAGGAACTGCAGATCAGCTCAGTTCCAAGCAGTTTCAAGCTGTCTTTTATTTAGCAAGTGTGGTATTTGGAAGCTGTGAATGCTTCACAGCCACTTCAATGCCATATTTCCCATCGAAGATGCTCACTAAATTCTTCGTGTCAGTGACATCTTGTGGCAATGAACTCTTTGCTACAGCATATGGGAAATGCCAGCACAAGAGGGAGAGGCAGAAGCCCAGGGACAGGCAGAATTCTGGACTGGAATGTCCCTTCATGTCCCTGTTTGTCCCTGACAAAGCTCAACCCTGAGCAACCCAAGTTTCTAACCCTGCTCAGGCTACAACCCTTTATAGAAAGGGCAATTCAAGTGAAAATTACAGAAGGAATTATACCAAACCCTGAAACTAGAAGTGCTTTTTCACATTTCTTGTCCTTTGTGCCACTTGAATGCTTGGGCTTCTGAAGTCCATAGGAATCATTCCAAAAGCTTTCCAGCTCAGAATGCAAATTTGGCATAAAATACATTGAAACAAATTGTTTGAGTTCATAAGGACTCAAAGAATTTTGTTTTCTCTCCTTCTTGTTCCTTCTTTTGTAGAATGAAAAGGGATTAGTGCATGTCCAGCTATCTAAACTGAGCTTTTTTTAGGAAAAAATGTTGACAAAGGAGAATGTATATTTTTATAGCTCTGAAATCCATGCAGAAAATAAGTATTTCTGAGATAAATACCGCAACTTCATAACTTCAAAAAGTATTTGATGAAACAGAATCAATTTTCTTTAGCTGCATTTCATTTCCTTCTGTTCTAATACTTTCTCTCTTAGACTTTCTTCTCTCACTTTGTGTTGTTGGTCTAGTGAGTCTAAAAAAAACCCACTGAAAAGCCTATGGCTTCTCCACAGTCTGCTCAAGCAAGAGGGAATCTTCTTTACTCTCAGCAAATCTGAGGCCAAGCTCTTTGATAGCCTTAACCAGATGGGTATTTTTTTATTTTTATTTTTATTTTTTTGCATTATGGTTGTTTCTCAAAAACTCACAACGTTCAGCTCATTTACACATATTTGGACATGTCAGCACTTTGCTGTCGCTGGGAATTCTGTATCTCAGCACTGCTAACTTCCATCCAGGTTACATGCCTGGGATTTTAGAAGTTGGAGGAAGGAAGGATCCTGGCCAGAGAGAGGCAAGGGAAGCCCAGCAAACTGGAACAAGGTGATTAGGTACGTTCAGATTGCTAAAGGTCACAGTAAATGACTCGTCTCTGAAATACGTGGGTGATTTCATCCTAGTGAATGCACAGGCTGGTGGTGTAAAGTACAAAAGACAAACAGCAACCAGCCTTTTACAGCCTGATGAGAAAAAGGGTGGGAGAGGAGGAAATTTCAACAGGCAAATGGCACAGCTTTAGATAATTGAAAGTAGCTCTCAGTATCTTTTGTTTGGAAAATTGTCTGCATGGTCTGGCTCAATGTTTAACAGATTTTGGGCTCTGGAAATCCCACTGCTGTGTGCTACAGAGAAAGAGAGATGTTCATTTCTAACTGCAGTCATGTCTCAAAGAACATGGAATGTTCTGGAAAAAGCATTGGACAAAACCAAAAATTTTTGTCAATTATTATTTAAACATTTGTTTAGCCTCCTGCCTGCTCTCCTTATCATTATTTCCCATTTAGATAAGTAATTAAAAAGCAATTGTGCTATTTTACATGTGTTACAACTGATTTACTTTTCTTCTGCATATCTGAAAAACTGCAAAATGAAGGCACTTGAGCCTGGACTTAGACACCCAAAATTCCACCTGAGTGTCCACACCTAATGTTTCCAGTTGGAGAGATGTCTTGGCAGACCCAGCAATCAGGTGCCAAAACCACACAAACCCATCAGACTGTGGCCCCCTGTGAAAGGAATTTATTCCAAAACCACAGAAGAGATTGTGTTGGAAGGGATCTTTTAGACACTTTTCATCTCTGAGAGTCTGGGTCAGCCAAAGGGTTCCTGAGCTGGGGCATCACTTCCATACGTGGTTTCACTCAACATTTGTTCACTGACTGGATTTAAAGCCAGATTGCTGATTGATTTATGTTATAAACAGAGATAGCAACTTCCTGAAAATACACATATCTATCCATAATCTGATCCAAACTTCCCTCTGGAATTCATGGTACTCAGTCCTTCATCTGACTCAAAGAAGGTTTTACACTAAACAGTTGTAAAATGTGGCTTTAGTAATGTCTTTTGTACAGAGAAAAACTTTAAAAATGGAACTTTTGCCATGAGGTATAGATGTCTGAAGTAGATAAGGAAGAGTTTCTGTGTGCTGAGGGAAGTGTCTGATCTGCACTTATCAGAAAACATGAAGGGCTGTAATCCATCCCTGGAAGGGTTCTGAGCTCACAAAACGCTGAAGATGAAATGTTGGTACCACAAACCTGGAAGTTTTGTGCCTTCAGAAAGCCAAAACTCTGTGGATGCTTTTCACTGAGAACTGGGCTCATTTCCATGCCAGATCATGTCTGTTTTGCATGTGTTCATCCCTAAACACCAGGGCAGCAGCTGGAAAAGCCAACAACCTCCTGAGCACAGGGTGCCTGCACACAGCAGGAACCACAGCAACTTCAGGGATGTGCCAGAACCAGGAACCAGCACACGCTGCCTGCCTGGAGAACACTGTGAACACCTCACCTGACACAACCAGGGGACATTTCATCTGCTCAGACCACAGCCAAGATTTGACCAGAGCATCAGTGTCAAAGAGAAATGCAAAGTAAATGTGATAAAGAGAAAAGCAGCATCATTTCCTAAAGAATGCCAAATCCTATGAAGTCACCTGCAAAGCCTTTCAGGAACAACTCAGATTCCAGAGTCAAGGCAAAGTGTGTTAGCCTGGCTCAGTCATCCTGAAGAAGGCAAATCATTGTAATTCCTGTTCAAGGCAAAACAATTTCAAACTCACTTTCTGTCAGGCACCTGAGCACAAGTGGTCTTATTTCCAACAGCAGCAAGCACCAAGGCTCTCAAAAAGATGAATGGGAGCTGTGATTGCTCACCACTGCTGACAATCAGGTGGCTTGTAGTTAAGTGTCTACATCTGCAAAAGAAAACAGCTGGCTCACAGGCTTCATTTTCACTGCAAGTGCAAGCTGGGGTGTCTGAGTGCAGACAACAGCCTCAACACCTTCCTTGCAAAGTCTTGCAGCCTCCAGCAAAAAAATACTAAAAGCCTTGCACAGGTAATGCTCCTATTTGCAGTTTGCAGTTGTACCTTCCTAAATATTTTAAAGGTTTGACATCAGTTGTAGGCATAGGTACCCAAGGAACGTGTGCCTCCTGTGCTGCGGGGTCCCACGGGATCCCAGCACCAGGCAGCTCTGTCCTTGCACTGCAGGGAGTACTCCTGACTGAGGGCCACTTGCTGTGCAGGATGGAGAAGAAGCTAAATATTTCTTTAAATAAATTCTTTTAAGCTGGATCCATTAGGCTGGAGCTTGCTTAGGCTGTATATTCTTACTGTATTTGGGGTGGGGCTGTAAGCTGTCAGATAGGTTTAATAAATTTTCCCCTCCCCATTTAGTCAATTTATTTTAAGAATCAGCTGTTCAGTAAAATACAGAGAAGGATCACTTCTCCCCAGGAAAACAGAATCAGCATTCCTTGCTCTAAGATCCTGCCCTTCATGCACAGAAAGAGTGCCCATAAATCCAGAATGGTGGATGTGAGAAGCTGAAATAGGATATATTTGGATGCCTTCCACACACTGCAGCTATATTTCATAACCACTTGCAGCGCTCAGTGAATTTTGACATGGCTGCTCTTGAAAACACACTTTTCATGGGGGGAATAATTAACTGTGCACCTTCTACCCACTCAAGAGGTATCAGGCTGAGTGCATTATGAGCAAGATCAGAAATCTGTTGCTACTGCACTGGAACTCTTATGGAAAGAGAGTTTAAAGTTCTAGGTGTGATGGCAATCCAGAAATATTCAAAAACACAGCCTGGACCCCTTCTTTGCATTCCCATCAAATCTCAGTTACCATGTTATCTCCACAATCAGTGTCAATGTTTCTGCTTCTTAACCATTCAAATGAGGAAGAATTGTTCTGTGAATAGGGAATGTCGTGACATCTATATCAAGTTAAAGGAGGAGGATACAAAAATTTCTCTTTTAAAGATCTTATTTTTGGGGGAAAAAAATAATCATTTCATCACCTACAGCACAACACACTGGTTCAAAGCCAGACCTGAAGGAAAGTGAGAAAGAAGAAAGTGAATATAGAGAGGGGTGTCAGCTGCTGTACCTAGGAGAGAACGGATTCAAGTAATGAAAGGAAATTGGGGCTGAACATTGAGATGGAGGAGAAATTCGTCATAGAGGAGCTTCTTAATGCAGCACATCACTTCAATGCATGCTTTTTACCTTATGGAAAGATTTACAATCTCTGAATGTGTGTACTAGGTGCTTGACTTCCTCTGGCTTTTGAAAAGAATTAGATGCTCTAACTGTCCTCTATGCCTTTGGAAGTTTTCTCCTCAGACCCTAACTAATCCTTATTCACTTCACTTGGTCCATTTCCAGGCTGAAAATTAAGCACTCAAGTGCTTTGCATAGGATTATGGCAAGGCTGAAGTTCCAGCATGTGAAACATTTCCAAGGACCAGCATCCTGATAAAGGCACCAGGGTGCCCAGCCAATCCTGCTCTGCAATCTGCAAAGAGCAATCCAGCCCCTCTTCTCCATTTCTGCTTCTTCCATCCCAAAATCCCAAATAGTTATGTAATGACAAACTCACAGTTTCAAAACAGAGCTGTGGCTTCTGTGAAGAGTGAAGTTTTTCCTAAAGGGAGGATTTTTATGCTTTAAGTACAATAGACGCTCATGTAACCATGAACCCCCATTTTAATTTTTCTTTTTGCCTCATCAGGTACTTACTGAGCAGAAGGTACTACCTGTGATAAATGCTACCTGTCAAGACTTTACTTTGATCACGCTTCAAGAAGGAAGGATTTCCAAATCATTTGCTTGGAAATTTTTAATTCTTAAGTGGGTTGTTTGTTTGCCTCAAAGGAAGCACTAACCTATTTTACATTGTCAAAAATCTATTTTTAAACAAAATTTTCCTTTGTACTTTAAACATTCCCTAAAAATACTTCTTAGGCTCAATTAAAATGAAGTAGATGTTTAAACTACTGTCTGATTCAGCAGCTCTGTCTCTGGGCTTATCCATTGCCTATGGAAGGATCAAATCTGGCCAGTGGCTCTGTTCACCTGAATTAGGGTGTTGAGTTAATACTGTCATTTGTCATGGCACTGAAGTCCCTCTAACTGTGTCAAATCACAAACAGGAGAGATTCCTAGGCCCTCCTGAAATTCTTTTAGAAGTCACAAGCAGAGCACAAGTATTACAGCCCTCTCAGTAGCCCTTCCTATGGTTTATATTCACTGTCAAAAATAAAAGTAGGAGGCTTGGTGTGGGAGGTGGTTTAAAAGGTCACCTCTATAGCTTATAGAAAGGATTTGCTGTGCTTCACTAAGCCCCAGACACTGTACTTCAATTTTCCCAGTTAAATTTGACTTTGCAGGACTGGGCAGGAGGGGTGCAATCCGTAGAGCGCGGTCAGCACAAAGCAGGGCGCGATGCATCACAGGTGAGCAGCAGTGCCAGGAGCAGCCCTGGGCTTGGCTCTGCAGGGGAAAAACCAGAGCAGCCTGTTTTCCTTGCAGAATAAAAGATTTGGATGTGCATTGACACCCTGAGCTGCCATGCTGTGACTGGGAGCCTTTTTATGGAACAAGGCAGGAAAACAGCCAGGATGCTGCTATAAACTGAACATCACCTGTGTAGAGAGGGATCCAAGCACTAATACTGCACTGAGATTTTAATCAGCAGTAAAAGCAAAGGAGACTTTGCTTTTTGCAATTGGAGGATGTTCTTTTCCACTCCCTCATCTCCTGTCTGAGGGAATTACTCACAGGAAACACAAGAGCTAGACCCCTTTGTTTTGCACTTGCTGTTCTTAAACTCAAGGATTTCGTTAAAATCCCTTCACGTTAAAAAAATGGAAAATCTTTTGAGGAAGGGAAAAAAATAAAGCTTTTTTCCCCATTTTATTTACAGACACTGCTAAGCCTCCTTAAGCTACTTTTGCCTCGCTGTCTCATACCCCGACAAAGCAGATGTGAAGAAGGCAGATATATAACAGTACAGCACACACAGCAGGGCTGCCAACTGTCAATAAATTTATGAACAGTTTGGAGATCTACAGGAGTTTTCTGAAAATTCTTATTTTTCCAGTAAAAACTGGCAAGCTCTCCTTGATCTTGGCAAAGAAAAAAATAGAAAATTATGATTTGGGAACATTCTGGTCTACTTACACCTGAAAAAAAACTTCACACAAAACATAATCCTGATGTTGCTGGATCAGATCAATTCTGCATGGAGCTCTCTTTCAAATTCCTCTGATGTTGGAATGGATAAGAGCTTGCTGATGTTTAAAGCAATTGGCAAATGAATTCTGCAGGATACTGAAAACTGAGCAACAGAACGTGAATGCAGTTTTGTTCACCATTAAAATAGAAATACTTTGTTTCTGAAATAACTTACTGACACTGGAGTTTTATAAATAACCACCTGGGATTACTTTTATGACTAATCCCACGGGATAGTTCCCTTTCTGCCCCAAAACTGGGTAGGTTGGTATTCAAATGCTAATCAGCACAAACAGCTACAAGCTTCATTTTCACTGATCAACTTGAATGTGCAAGATCTGTGCTTCCAAATGTACTGAAACTGTTCTGCATAACTGCCTTAATATGCATGAAATTACAGGGGCATCCTACAAATTAGTCATCGTGTGCTTTGTGCTTGCACCTGTTCCTGTGCAAACCCCACACCTGGACACCCAAACCACACAAACCTGGGGCAGGGCTAATTACAGAGGCCAGCTCATGACCCAAAGTCATTTAACACCCCAGGCCTCAAATCCTACACTCAGGTTTAGCCCCTCTCCAGCTTATGGATTGCCAAGGTTTTATTTAGGGAAGTGCAGCAGGAACGTTTTTGGAGAGGAGCCTTGCCTACAAATTTTTATTGTAACGGAGTTGAATTTATTCCAGCTGGCTTTCTGCAAATGCAAATAGGGCAGCCAAAGATTCTACATTCAAGATTAAGCAGAATTTGAAAGGCAGAAAGTGTGTCTGCCTACAACAGCATCTCATGAGGTTCCACATCTCTTGCTGTGGTTGAAAAAATAATGAAGAATCTACAAAATGTCCATTCTTCCCAGCAGCTTTCCTTGTCCTACAGCTAGAAGGAAAAGATTTTTCAGGCTCATGCTATCTGTCAGGCTTCATTACCATTTTGAACACTCATTTAACAGTTAACCACGTCTTATCCATGCTGTTCTTATCAGCTACTTCAATCAGAAATAAGTGTTCAAGGCCAGGAGCATCCTGGTCTAGTGGAAGGTGTCCCTGCCCATGGCAAGGTGCAGGAATAAATAATCTCTAAGGTCCCTTCCAACCCAAAACATTCTATAATTCTATCAGGGACTTAATAAAATCAAACTAAGTAACTGAGACAGTGTCTTCATCTTCTTCCTTTTTTGGTTTGGGTAATGGTAAACATGAGCTTTTCATAACTGTCTACTTATATTATTTTTGGAATGTGTTTAAAACAGGTAAATTTGAATAGAACAAGTGAAATTAGCTGTAACATTTCCTTGCATGTTCCCACCTTAGCTGTGGAGGGAGCAGACAGAGAAAGAGCAGACACACAAACCCAGACAATCATTCTGGTGGAGAAAAAAAAATTGCCCTGTATAAAACTGAGATTAAGTGAATTTCTGCAATTGCTGAATGACTTGGGAACTCTATTCACTTTAATGTACTATGAGCTGTCATTCCCATCTTTATACAAAGACACTCAGTTTCTCAAAAGCGGCTTGCAAAAGTATTCAACATTTTCTGTAATTTCTATATGTATTTTTCTCCTGTAAAATGATACTGCTGCATGTTAGCAGGAATAACACAGACCCCTTGGATCCTGCTCTTTTCTGTTTGTATGCATTATTTATGGGGAGCACTGGCTCCAACCTTTGCATTTAGGCGAACACTTGCTACTATAAAATATTATTGTGACCTTTTTTGAGTTCTTAACACTGTTTTTTTTGCAGCTAGCTTTGGAAACTCAGAAAAGGCCCTGAAGCCTTTTCCTTGGTCCATAAAATTTGTTTCAGATTTGAGGGGTAATGATTCGAAAATCTCCATTTTGTTCTCTCCCTTTGTCAGCACCGTTTTGGCAGTCTCAGATAACATCTGGACACCTGGAAGTGCTGTAGCATCTTTCACTGCCCTGCAAAGGCTGGGATGTCAGCTGGAGTCCTGGCCAGGCACACGGTCCTGGAGGGACACTGGTGTGAGCACATCCTGGAGGGGCACACTGCATCCTGGCAGTGCTGAACCTGCTCTTTACACAGATCCCTTCCAACTCTGGGCTTGCCAGTGCCACGCTGGAGTGCTGGGGGTGATTTCACACCACACCCGAGAGATGCTGGGAGCCTTTTACCCCTTTGTGCACCTGAGCACTCACAGCAGCTCCCAGGGCTGGGGAGCCCCAAATCCCCATCCCACCACCAGCACAGCATCCCCTGCTCTGGCCCCTCTTGCTGGGTTCAGGATGGAGCTGGAGCTCCCTGGCTGTGTCCCAGGGGGATCCAGGGGGATCCAGGGGGAAGCAGTGGCTCTGGAGCCGTTTTGCAGCCGGTTGTACCCACGGCAGGAACACTTTCAGCTCCAGTGACTCTCTTACACTGCAGCAGGGACAAGATGACAAATCTGATTATTTTAACGTCCATTCTTTCACCCAGCCCTTGGAATTTACAAGTTCACCATATGCTTTAATGGAAGAACAACCTGCCTTTTTTTAGGTAACTGTTGTTTCAGTTTTAATGGATTCAGCCCTTCCATGCATTCAGTGCCATGTACACGGAGCAGTCAGCTCCTGTATATTCATGGACAACACTCCTCTTGGCACAAGCCTGAGCTCTGTGCCCAGTGCCACTCAGGCAGCAGTTAAGGGATGTTTGCAAAAGGGTCTCCCCACTTCAGGGGCATTTGTACCCAAATTTTAAAAGATGTTCAGACATCTTTTTACTGATTGGGTCCAATTAACATCAGAAGTCTATATACATAAATAAACACAGGGCAGGAGAAAGAAAGAAACATATATATACAGAGAGACACAGAAATAGCTCATCTATTTTGCCACCTCCCAATTTAACTATATTCCACTACATCAGATTTTAAATTAATTATTATTTTCTTTAAATTTCAGAGAAGACCCATTATTCAGTTTGTCAGCAAAAGAAAATCCTCACTGCAAAGAGCTACTTGGTGGCAGTGCACAGGATTTGTAGGTAACTCACACAAAATTGTCTCCCATTCCACTGCATGGTACAGAACAAAAGATGTGCCAGCAAAAATGGCAATGGAACATCTGCAGAGAGAATCTGAGTATGGGGCAATAAGGCACATTCTCCCACTCTCCCCACAAAGCACCTGTGGAAATGGGGGTCACCTAAATTCAGGGTGACCCTTTGACAACCCTTATGTCAATGGGACCTTGCCACCAAACAGCACAAATAATTAATTTCTGAATTTCTCTCCCAACTACACTGAATATAAGCCCACAAAATACACTGGAAGGAAGCGTGGTGGAGTGGTTTTTCTTTCTTTAAGTTTTTAGGTGGGCAAAATTAAGATCTAGACTATTTTTTTTTCCTTCTGGTATGTGGGTGTCAGGACATTGCAGCTTCTTTTGCACCTCATGCAATATGATTTTGCTCGTGTTTCCCTCATGCTGTAACAAAAAGCAAAGTGGGTGGTATGGACTGGCTTCCAGAAGTGCAAAGTCCCATTATGTTTTGTATTACATTTAAATGTGGTCTGGAGGAAATAAAAGACTTTATTTTGCAGAAGGGATGGGTTTTCACTCCTCAGCCCCAGTGTACACACACCTGCACTTGTGTTCCCACATCCAGTGACACCAACCTGTGGAGGAACCCCAAAATAAGCACAGAAAGCTGCAGAAACTGTGTGCCAGGAGGAAATTCTGGGCCATGTAGGTGTGAGGCTATTTAAAGGGTTGCCAAAAATGTCAAAACGTTAGCACATTTCTTCTTGCACCTGCAAAGTGAGGGTTTGCAAATACCCAGTTTCCAGCACATGTGGAGGCAGAGCTGAGGCACAGGTACACTCTGAGCTGGGGTAAACACTGACTTTGTGTTCCTCTCCTTATATGAAAGCAGAAAAAGCAGAATGGTACCTTAAGAGAAGGACTTGATAGAGACCCAAAGCCCTAAAGAGAGAAGTAAAAAATCCAGAGCAGTGGAACAGCCCTTCCCAGCATGAACAGCAAAGCCTTCAGCCATTCCAAACAATTTCCTCTGAGGAATATTTGGTCTAGAAAAGCAAATGAGAGACACCCGCCCCCGGGTGGGCGGCACCCGCCCCCTCACATCCACACTGGGACTCGGCTACAGAGGAATTCCTGGTTCTTTCCTTCTCCCTGGTGAGAAGGGGGAAGAAAGAAGAATCCCAGTGGGAATGTGAGCAGGAATATTGCCGTCAGCCCCCTCACATCCCGGCAGAAGCGAGCCCACGCGCCTGTAAGAGCTCAGCAATGGCCATCGCTGCCCCAGCTGCAGCAGCAGAGGTTTCCAGAAAGCACCATCAGAGGAACAATCACTGCAAAACTGGAGTGGGTTTTATTTTATTTTTTTTGAGATGACTCTTTTTCTCACACTGCTTTCATCAAATATATAAAGATCAAATAAAATCCCTAATTACAGTACGTGTATACATGCTGGCTCACATTTAACTAATCCCCATATTAACGAGTGCAGGATTTTAACATCTTAATTCGAAGAATTCAAGTCTTTGGAGAGCTTTTCAAAAACACCAGCAGTTGGGGTGCCTGATGTTCTTCCTCCTGAGATTCTGTCACTTAGAAGATATGCATAAAAATGCTCCTTCCCAAAGCAAGGCGCCAAATGAAATTTATGCCCCTAAAACCATCCTTCATAATTTGCATGTAGTTAAATACTTTCCATTTTCTGTCAATTTAAATGTTATTTACAGTACAATGATGCCTGGTTTTAATTGAATATTTAAATAAATGCTTTCTAATATATGAATGCTCAGTGCCTGCAATAGGAGGAGGTAACCTTGCTATAGATGATTGTGTCCTGCTTTGATTTGGAGTTTATTTCAATGATAAAATAACCAAAAGGATGTGTTTAGCCATGTTTACTCATATATAATTAAGGGCTGTAACTAACTTGCATGAAAACTCATCAAATGGAACTCTTTAGGCAGGAATTGACGTACATAATTGGTCTAAATGAAGTTTGCAAGTTGCATCCTGCCAAAAGCCCTTCCCTTTGAGCCCCTCTTGCCCACTGCACCACGTGTCCCACCTTTGCCAGGACAAGTGGGAAGGGAGACTTTTGGATGGGGAAAAAGGTCAGTTCCTGTAAGACAAAAAAGTAAGAGGAATAAATTCCCCTATGCTTGAATATTAATTACTTACATGTGAATAATAAACATGTCCCATGAGTCTAAATGATCCACTCATGTTTGTAAATGAACTATCCATAGAGATTATTCCCACAGAAACTTGTGAAGACCTAATCTTGCCATTGCTGATGTCAACAGCAACATCTCTATAAATCTCATTATTCTCTGAATTTGTCAGGCCCATAACATCATATTACAGTCTTTTCATTGCAGGATAATATTTCTCAAACTCCAAATTCACTGTCAGTTTCTTCAAGCTATGGATACCCAAATCCATCCTTCCAGAAATGATGATTTCATCAGTTCCTTTCAAAATGCACACACACACACACACACACATATAAATGTTATTTAAAACAACTGATTTTGGAGGCTGCTCTACCCCGTGCTAATCCATATGGATACATTTTCAAAACAGCTACCAGTGCATAGGAGAATTTCCAAATTAATTCCTTGTAGTAAAATTCACAAAGGTGCTGTCTCCCTTAAACCACTGTGGCTGCAAAATGAGTAACACTTAAAACCTAAATGGTGCCACACATTCCCAAGTTCACCACTGCTCTGCTTGCTGGAGCTGTGTAGATAATTAAAAGCCACTCTAAGTTACATAAGAAGATTATTTTTTTTAGGAAACAGTACTTTAAAAGCTTCACTTTGCTTCCCCAGCACTTAGCTATTTGTTTTGTTTCTTAGAAATGTTTTATTTTAATAAGTGCAGTTTTATATGGATTCTACTGCTTTAATGTAAAACACATGAATATGAATGTGCAGTATTTACAGGAGATTTCCCCCCTGCATGCTGCTCTATTTTGTCACATTGTCTGCAGTAGATATGTGATTTTTATTTTCCCTTTAGCAGTGAGGTAATTTGCCCATGTTATTTGCTCTGTGGGCATCCTCATAACACATTTTGAATTTATTTCGTGATGTCTCTTGAAAGCACTGTGAATCCAAGACATGCCGAATCAAACTAATGAAGTAATCCCTGCACTAACAAACCCTCCCTGTCTCAGCTCTGTTAGAAGCAAAAAGGACATGAGACTGAAAGACAAATATTAAAGATATAATTCTTTTGGACTTGGTCCACATGTTCACAAGATAATGAGACCTTAACAAAGACATGGAGACTCATAGGGAATATTAGATCTGACATTTCATTTGAGGTGAAAATCGCCAGTCCTCCTAATGACATCTTTTCTTACCAGGTACAAGAAAAAAAAAGGACTGAACTGTAAAAACTTGCTTTTTACACAGCACCGATTTTGATCTTACCATGCCAATCTCCATTGAAGAATTTTAAAGTGAATACAGTGAAGAGCTGGCAAGAAAGGGAAAAAAAAAAAAAAAGCAAGCTGCTGGTAGCTCACTAAGAATTCCTTTAATTTTAAGAGCCGTGAAACAACCTTATTGATACCCCCATTATTCCCTAATTTGTGGCTGGCTCAGGCCCCTAAGATTTAAAATGTTTTACAGGAAGCAGAGAGGTTGAATGCAAAGTGAGGATATGCCTTCTCCAAGTCAACACTATTTATCTCGAAATACTGGGGGGGTTAAAACCAGTTTACATCAACCCAGACATTTCCATTCCTCAAGTTGCATCTTCAGCTCAGTCTGTGACCTTACAATGTGATGTGTCAAAAAGGAGAGGCATCTGAATCTTTTATTCCAGCTGTAGTATTGCATCCTGCATACATTTATCCGTTTTGTTTATGCTCCGATGTCACATCCCATTCCACATTGGTCACTCAAACACAGCTGCCAAAAGTTATTTTCATTAAAGCCTTTCAATGTGTTGGGAGGGGAAGGAGGTCAGGTTTTGTGATGCCTTCTTTTTTGTTTGCTTGCATTTTGCTGGGGTTTCTTTTAGAAGAGAAGAGAAAATATCAAGAATACAGAAGAAAGGATAAGCTTCCCAGACAATACTGAGGAACAAGGGAATGCCATGGCAGATATTCACCCCAGGAAGATAAAAGAGACATTTAAGCAAAAAGTTCAATTTCACCTATTTATTCTTAGCAAGAGATGGCAAGAGTTGTAAAGCAGTAATAATAGTAACTTCAGTGAAGCTTTACCCCAGTAAAAGCAAGGGTCCCCCACTGTAAATGGTGTAGAAAAAGGTGAGGTGTCCTCACAGCTGGATCTGTTCCCAATCCACAGCCAGACTACAGCAATTAGCCCTTGGGGTCCAGAGAGCTCCAAAATCATTCTTGAGGCTCCATCTCCAAAATCACTGTGCACAGCCCAGTCATGGTGATAACAGTGTGTTTAATTTTAGTCATTTGTTAATAGATCTGCAATTATGGGCCACGTTCTTTCTTCTCCTCACCCTTTCAGACAAGGTTCAGAACATGGGCAGGGCTATGAGAGAGCTGGAGAGGGACTCTGGACAAGGGAGAACAGCTCTGAA